>NC_068276.1:46670336-46880336 GCF_025860055.1 Xyrauchen texanus
ATGCAGAATGAATAAGGTCTTTATACATGGCGTTCTGGAAAAATCTATTCTGATTGGTCAATGGCACCATCCAGTGGTCAGATATTGATCTGTAACTACCGCACATCTGCGTATTTAGACGTATCAGACCGCTTATCCGTGTTCTGAAAGACATCTGTCCTGCTTTTCGAACCAGTGTGCAATCTCTACAAGTTAATAAAATAATTTATGTTTCATGTGAATGTATTTATTTATTTGGCAAGAAGTCTTGTACTAGGCTGAATATTGATAAGACGGTCATTTTCACAAAATAACCCAACAGAATCAGGTTGATTCCAGCTGTTCAGCAATTTCTTTCTTCTCAAATTATATAATTTCAATGCAAATCAATATTTTATGTCCATGAATTTCTTTATTTGGTTAACAGCTGTATATTACGCAGGATAATGTACAGTCAGCCAGTTGTTATCGCAAAATAAACCCCTTCAGGGTGATACAAGACCCCTCCACTTTGCGTTGGGTCCTGATCACCCTGAAGGGCTTTATTGTGCGATACAACCGGCTGACTGTACATTATTTTAATTATTTAATTATTTTACATTAGATTTTAATTGAATTCATTGTTAGCCCAACTACACATCCCATCATTCTTTTGCAACTCAGTGAAAATCCCATTACCTGTTCCTTCAGCTCACGATCTGCTAACAGCTGTTTAAGGTACCATCCCTTGTTCTGACCCTGTACTGACTGTAGGCCTAAAGCTGGGGAACGGAGAGCGTAATACAACTTGTCCTCATCACCGCTCAACAAAGCCTGTTCTGCTGAATTCAGAGCTTTGGACACTAAACAAAGCACAAACAATGAGAAATCAGATCATTAACTCAAAAAAGCAGAAAGGGCTTGAGAGGTAATGGGATAAAGGGTGAAGTACACACAGTTGACTTTGCTGATGTTGCCCTGAATTTCGGCATGGGTGAGCAGCTCATCATAAACATCCCTTTCAGCTTCAGAGTTTTCCCCAATCTGCACCAAAGAAATATGTATTTGATTAAAAGTCTTATCTTCATACTATGCAAAAATAGATAAATTATAAATTGTTTCTAAACTGATTTTATGCTGCTTCCTAAAACATTATCATAGTAGCTGTAAAAAAATGTAGAAGGTTGCTTTGCTGCCTTTGCCTTGTATGTAGAAATGTAGAAGGTAGCCTTTGCTGCTAACAGTCATGGAATATTATAAGTGACTAATATGACCTTAGCTACCCAGATATAACAAGAATAATATTTAGAAACTGGCAGTGGAGTGCAGTTCATACTCTCTTTCGGGAATTAGCCACTTTTTCAGTCTTGGCCTGGAACAGGGTGTCCTGGTAATGCTGGGTGGCGCTCTCATCCAGGTGCAGTAACATGGCGTTTGGGTTTCTCATGGCAGCTAAAGTGCCCTCAGGGACTCCGTGGTCAATGGCCTCATTTATGGCGATCACAGCAGCATGCACTGAATCATTTCAGTGGAAGAGAATACAGGCCTTTTAGGCTCAAATGAATGTTAAACACATCGTAATTTCCAACACTGTTAAGCTCTTGACAGTACAAGCTATGTCTAGTTGTTTATGTTTACAAGTGGACAGTGCCAAATTGCCAAGAGGAGAATTTGACTTTAAAGCAGATGTTGAAACAATACTCACGGGCTGCCTCGTCCACTGACAACTCATTGGCTAAAATCCCACCAATTTTGCTGAATGCTGGCATTTGAATGTTGTACTTCTCTAATTCAATCTTCATGTTGTTAATCTCCTCCTCTGTGATGCAAAGAAGTAATAAATTAAAAAAAAGATTTACTATTGTATGATTCTAGACAGACTCAGTATAACGATTGCAGTGTCATGCTTTAATAAGCAGGTTAAACTTTTGGAAGGTAATCTTGGCTGTGCATTTTTCCTTAACTCAATGTGATTGGCCAGACATTGTTATCAATAGGTCTGGGAAATACTGTTTCCCAGCCAGAAACTTGGCAGGCAGATCAAGCCAGTCAAAATGACAGGAAACGCTCATACAATTAGTAATGACTTTCACATTGACCACAGCTCCTAGAACAGGGGCATTTCAGAGTTTTCCTACTGTTGTTGTATAAACTAGAGGCTATGAGTTATACACACTGTGACTGTGAGCTGACTCACCTGTGAAGGCGACCTTGCCATACAGGTCTGTTATCTGCGGCGCAAGGCCAAGTTTAAACAGGTAGAGACTGTAAAGAAATCAGAACGTGATTAGGTGATTTTACTCCTTAGGTGTGCTCGGGAAACTTAGTTCAAGTTTAACACACATCCCAAACAAGCAATCTACAAACAAGCCATCTACATCAACGCTCAGACGCTGTACCCCTCACCCCACACCAGGACTCTGGTCCCTAGTATGCTGTTATTTCCTGTTTCTGCAGGCCAGATTTATGGCCTTTGGGCCCAGTGGCAATTTTGTATCGAGCTGGAATGTGAGAGTTACACATGGTGGAAAGATTCCCTACCCCTTGCTAAATGCCTCCACAGAAACATGTGCCTCTCTCATAGCACTCATGATGCACATGCAAAGTCAAGAGTTTCACTGAAATAATTACTTTGGGGTGGATGAAAATCAATTTCAGGTTGTATCATTAAAACCTATTATATTCCTTCAGAATACTTGAAATTTCATGCACAAGGCATGCAAGTCATGCACTACATTTATGACACTATTGGGTGTTTTTTATGCTTTAAAGTAAAGCACTATCCACTGACTTTGTATTGAAAAGATGAACTGGAATATTAATAAAAATTATCCTTTTGTGTTTTAGAAACGCCATTAGATTCCAATTTTGACGCATTTCAAAATTGATTCGTTTTGGAAATATTTAAGCTACAATGTCATCAGGCATGTTTCAATAATTACATATTGCCTGATATTTTCACTGCATAAATGTACATTGTATCTAAAACACATTCTGGGTTCACTATTTTTCCCTAATTCTTATATTTCCAAATGTCTTTGGCTATGCTGTTTTCAGGAATCTGTGAGAGACATGATGTGAGTGACTTGACTCAATGAAGTTCTTGATTTTTTAAGTTTTAATGATGATGAAACTACAATGTGAGTTGTGTCTTGGCTGTACAAAAGCCACATGCAATTTTACCAGCTGTCAGGTCCCGTGTCGTGTGAAACTGCCTTGTTTAGTTTCTATTACATTGGATACATACCTGTCTTTATGTTTTCATCGTGCCAGCCACCTCAGTAGTCAATGTTATACAGTAGTCGCTGTAGTAACATTCATGCATAATGGTTGACCGAGGTGCCTGTGCACGTGCGTATGTGTTGGCTAAAACACAGTGAAACAACTCTGGCTATGTCTACGACTTCAGGGGCTAATACAGCTGCATGCAGACAGAGATGTGTTCATTAATTTCTGTTTTGTTATTTATTTATAAAAACATTTAATTGCATCACAAATGTCATGGACTCAGCTGGACTCACACATTTTAAAGTTGTACTCATTTGTTTTAAATATGCATTAGAATTATTGTATACTTAATATTTGTATGTATAAAATAACATTAGGGTTAACATATACAATGTTACTCATAAGGACGGTTTATTTTCAATTAGGGGGCGAACAGTCATGTTTGTGTCCCTGGAGTGGATGTGGCCAAATGGTAAATGGTCTGCAATTATATAGCGCTTTTTTTAACCTTAGAGGTTACCAAAGCGCTGTCCCAATCATCCATTCACACACACATTCATACTCACACTCCTACACCAATGGCCGCAGAGCTGCCATGCAAGGTGCTAGCCATTGAGAGCAACTTGGGATTCAGTGTCTTGCTCAAGGACACTTCGGCATGTGAGTCGTGTGGGCCGTGAATCGAACCGCTCTACCACAGCGCACCCCCCCCCCCCATATGGGTTTGGAATTACATGAGGTTGAGCAAACTATGACATCATTTTAATATTTGGTTGAAATATCCCTTTAATACTTATCATTAGAACTTGAGTTTGAAAGGGATTTGTGAATGAGCCCACTGATACCTAATAGTTACCTTAGAGCATGTATGCAATAGATACAGCGTGGCATGTTCTTCCTGTCGTAGATGTCTGTTGTCTCAGGATAAAAAATCTGGCAGAGAGAGACAAGCCACTTTGATGAGGTTGAATGCAGTATTGTTGCTGAACATGGGAAAGTAGCTGAAAGGCAAGCTCTGTCATGCTGGTGACTCGATAATGAAGAAGAAACTCTGCTAACGAAAGAACAAGGAAAGCTCTTGTTCAGCCATATTCCACCTCCACTACTCACCTTAGGAAGGCCTTTATCTGTCATTGCATTCAGCCATTGGATGATATTGTCTGTGTGTCTGAAATGGAGCCCAGTGGCCTACAAGTGGGACGAAGGAACACAAAAGCAGCAAATTAATTCTAACATTCTGTTATCTCCATATCAGTGCTTTTTATAAACCTCAGTACTACCTTGTAACGTGTTTGCTCCCGGTCATAGATCCTTTTGAGAGAGACCACACTGGGAGCAAAGAAGTTTCCCAGCTTGGCAAGGTATACCCCATTCCTCAGGCCCTCCTCCAGCTCAGTGGTGGGCGGAAGATCCTCATTTAAACACGCCTCAATCCATCTGAAACATACAAAGACAGCGTCTTCAGCAAAGCAAACACATTGCCACAGAGAGAGGATCTTAAAATGTTGTAAGTCATGCCATCGTATAGATAGGGATACTGATTGGGGAAAGTGATCTGCGAATGAGACGAGCTGGACATGAACTTGAAGCATGTATACAATCTATGTCTTCGATAAGCTGAAAATTAATTATTAGTACACATGCATTGATTTAATAAGCTTAAAGGGATTGTTCACCCAAAAATTATGTCACCTTTACTCACCATTATGTTGTTCCAAACCCATTTGTCTTTCTTACATGGAACACAAAATGAGAATTAAATAGATTAAAAAAAATGCATTAAAAGCAAACGGTGACTGCCTAACATCTCCTCTTGCATACCACAGAAGAAAAAGGTACATGGGTTTGGAATAACATGAGTGAGCGTGAGTGCTGCTTCAAACACTCCCACCATTCCTGTCCCAAAGAAACTCAAAATCACAGGACTTAATGACTACAGACCCATTGCTCTGATGTCTGTGGTCATTAAGTAATTTGAGAGACTGGTGTTGGCCCACCTGAAGGACATCACTGGACCCTTTCTATATCCCCTTCAATTTGCTAATTGAGTAAACCGGTCTGTGGATGATGCAGTCAACATGGGATTGCATCATATCCTGCAACATCTGAACAGACCAGGGACATATACAAGGATCCTTTTTGTGGACTTCAGTTCGGATTTCAACACCATTATCTGAGCTATACTCCAGACTAAATTAAACCAACTCTCTGTTCCCACGTCTACCTGTCAGTGGATCAAAAGCTTTCTGACGGACAGGCAGCAGCGAGACAGGGGAAATTCACTTCCAGCGCATGTGCAATCAGCACTGATTTTGCAGATGACATTACGGTCATTGGCCTCATCCAAGATGATGATGAGTCTGTATACAGAAGAGAGGTTGAACGGCTGGCTCACTGGTGCAGTCAAAACAACCTGGAGCTCAACACGCAAAACAGTGGAGATGATAGAGGACTTTAGGAGGAACACCCCAACATTGACCCAGCTCACCATTCTAAACAGCATTGTGGCAGCAGTGGAGTCATTCAGGTTCCTGGGCACTACCATCTCACAGGACCTGAAATGGGAGACCCACATTGACTCTATTGTGAAAAAGGCCCAGCAGAGGTTGTACATCCTATGCCAGCTGAGGAAGTTCAACCTGCCACAGGCACTGCTGATACAGTTCTACTCAGCAGTCATTGAGTCTGTCCTCCGCACTTCAATAACTGTCTGGTTTGGTGCAGCTATGAAATCAGACATCAGAAGACAACAAAGCATAGTTCGGACTGCTGAGTGGATTATTGGTTGCCCCCTGCCCTCCCTTCAAGAACTATACACTCCCAGAGTAAGGAAAAGGGCTGGAAATATCAATCTGGACTCCACTACCTTTTTGAACTGTTGCCTTCTGGCAGGTTCTACAGAGCTCTGAGCACCAGAACAGTCATATTTCTTATTGTGAATTTTAAAATATATTTATAATTTTCAAATTCACTTTTTATTTTTATTCTATTTATTATCTCTATCTTGTTGTTGTATTGTTTGTGCACTGGAAGCTTCAGTCACAAAGAAAAAATGTATTGTATGCCAATGCATACTTTGCAATAAAGCTCATTCTGATTCTGAGTAAATGATGAGTATTTTTATTTTAGTGAGAACTATCCTCTCTATTCTTATTAGTGCAAATTCAACCATGAAACTTCAGCTCGGACAAGAACTTAAACACAAACTTTCAAAATATAATTTGTCATGATACTGCATCTCAGTTCATCACACATACTTGAGACCCAATTAAAAATGTATATTTAATTTAGTGATTGTTATCCATATCAATGTAAATCATACAAGTACAAAAATATATATATATACAGTACAAATATTTAACAAAATGTAGTAATGTGTTTAGTGTAATAAACAGGTAAAAACATAAATATTCAAAAGGCACAATCATACACAAGAATTTAACAAATAGGCTTGTGCTGCATCTATGAAAAGGTTTGCTAAAAAACATTTGGCATAGTAAATAAATTATTATTTTATAATATATTTATTAAATCATTATTATTAGGTTCTAAGAATGTTTTGTAAAAAAAAAAAAATATTATGAAATTTAATGAAACACCTATCATCATTTTTAAAAATGCAATTTCATGACATCATATAAATTGACATAATGTGAAATACTTAAGCTGAAATCGGTTTCAAATGATCAAAAGAGAAATATGAAACTCAAATGTACAATCTCGCATACTATAATGTGTGAAGTCATATATATGAATACTATATATGAGAAGATGACCCCTTCTTGGTTTCTTTAATATCCTTTTCAGTGTAACCTAAAACACTCATGTTTGTGTGAAGAACAGTCTGCGTTTCTGACAAAATCTATGGCCAACAAGACCAACCAAACAATGCTATTGCTCAAGTTAAAGGAAATGCGGAAATTTAACTAAAAAATATTGACATCCTGTATTTTTTACAAACTATGAGAGCCACCCCCATGTTATGAAAAGCTATAGGATGAAAGTTTACTACTGCTGACACCACCACTAAGAAATGCAAGGGCCATAAAATGTTATTGTGTTGTTATAAAAGACATTATGCTGTAGAATCAGCATGTTAGACTGCATGGATCAGTTCATTATTTTGCATTTGTAGGGCTTGGGATAGTTTTCAAACACATTTGAATGCCTTTCTAAAGCTTACAACCCTTGGGGACATACTCAAATACATTGTCAAATATATCTGATCTTCAGCATACAAAATTAGACTATAAAAATGACCAAGCACACCCTGAACTGTTCTTTTTACATCATATTATTTGTTAAGAGCCTTCATAACAAGGGTGTTTTGTTCAAAGATGAACAGAATCCAGCAACATACCAGCTGGTTTCTTCATATGTCTAACACATTCACAACATACTGCTTGTACATTTCAAACTGTTTAGCTCACATACACACAAACAATTCACGAAGGCCAACATGTGCGGTTAAAACAGAAACACAAACTTACATAAAGTCAACCACTTTGCAACAACATATTTTAAATATTTAACAACTGGTAAAGAAATAACTCCTCTAAAACATAGAAACTGTGCACCAGGACTAAAAGTTCTTGCTCTGCTAAGATAGCTAGATCAGCTGGTGATGCAAAGTACACACTTCCATTATCATGGAATTTTGTTGCCTGCTTTGCAAGGGTTGATACTGTTTCTTAAAGAGGAAGGCAGATGGGTGGTCAGTTACTGTGTGTTTGCCGAGCCTCATCTCTGCATTGAACTTGGAGATAGTTCACCCAAAAATTAAGATTCTCTCATCATTTAACTAACCTCATGCCATCCCAGATGTGTTTGACTGACTTTCTTCTGCAGAACACAAATTAAGATATTTAGGAGAATATTTCAGCTCTGTAGGTCCATACAATGCAAGTGAATGGAGGCCAGAACTTTGAATCACATTAAGTCAGTGTGACAAGGAGGAGGGCGGGGCTAGGCCGTAACCATGTTGGGAACCCCAGACCAAGAAAATATGCAAGTGCCCACACAGGGCACACATTCAGAGTGGCTCGCTCTCTCGCTCTCTCTGTGTAACAGATACTCCTGCAGGCACATACACATAACATTATTTCGCCAATGGCCCTATCTTCGGAAGTTAGGCCCTATATGTGACCTAAAAAAGGCTAAATTTCATCCCTGATAGAATTAAAACAATATAGAAATACAATTATGTATTCAACAGAGGAAAGAACATCATACAGGTTTGGAAAAACATGATGACAATCCCTTTAAAATGTATAGTTCACCCAAAAATGAAATCAGTCATCATTTACTCACACTCATGCCATCCCTGATGTTTATTATGTTCTTTCTTCTGTTGAATACAGAAAGATACGAAAGGTTTTAGAAGAATATCTCAGCTTTATAGGTCCATACAATGTAAATGACTATTGAGCAGAACTTTAAATCTAAAAACAAAAAAAAAAAAAAAAAAAAAAAAAAATCACAAAGCATAAAAATTATTATGATTCCAGTGGGTAAATCCATAATTAAGATGTGATGTGAAAAAGATCAATATTTAACTTTTTCTTATTTTTTTATACCATAAATCTCCACCTTTGACCAGCCCTGACCAATAGGTGGCGATATGCATGAAGAATGCTAAATGCCAAAAAAAGAAAAGAAAAAAAAAAGAAAGAGAAATGTGTGAAAGTGGACCGGTACAGTAACAATTACATACATATTGATCAGTTTCTCAACCACACCTTTCATTTCACTTTAGAAGATATGGATTTAACCAACAGTGAGAGAATTTAAATTTTTGGGTGGACTATTCCTTTAAGCTAACATCTAAGACTCAAGCTGAGAGTGAGTAACAATATCTACAACAACAGATTTCCTTTAGTGTGACACAGGAAGTCTAAAGCCGCATAGTTCAGAGGTCATTCCAATAGGAAGGGATGAGAGTGAGCCCACTGTCTCCTGAGGAGAACTTCCTGCTCCTATTTTGAAACAATCATAGAAAAACACTCAAAGAAAGTTAAAAGGGTTTATATCATGAGCAGTGGTGAATTCTCAGAGCCAGCAAAGCCTTCTCTGCAGGCCTAAAATGTCAAATGCTTGAGGTCATTGTCCATTTGGAAGACCCATTTGAGACCAAGCTTTAACTTCCTGACTGATGTGTTGAGATGTTGCTTCAATATATCCACATAATGTTCCTTCCTCATGATGCCATCTATTTTGTGCAGCACACCAGTCCCTCCTACACCAAAGCACCCAAACCATGCTTCATGGTTGGGATGGTGTTCTTTGGATTGCAAGCCTCACCCTTTTCCTCCAAACATGATGATGGTCATTATGGCCAAAAAGTTCAATTTTTGTTTAATCATACCAGAGGATATGTCTCCAAAAAGTAATATATTTGTCCCTATGTGCACTTGTAAACTGTAGTCTGGCTTTATTTATGGCAGCTTTGGAGCAGTGGCTTCTTCCTTGCCAAGAAGCCTTCCAGGTTATATCGATATAGGGTCTAATATATATATCTCATATGAGTGGTCAAAAAAAATCATGTATAATATTACATGTGCATAGGTCAACCTATATTATTAAAATTGACTGATTCACAAGCAGAGAAAATACCTGTATCAGTCAGCTGGAACTCTAGTCTAGAGAGATGGAGATGAGAGATATAACATATGTGTGAATCCCACATAATGAACGTGGAACTTGAGTAGTTATTAAAATTGTGCACAATATCCACAATCCCGTGGCACATTTCAGGTCTTAATACACACTAAAATGTGCCACTGAAACTGCTGAGATAAGACTGAAATGATCAGGAACCTTGTTAATAATACACCTCCACTTCATGTATCTAAAATTGGGATCCTTTGAAAGGATATGCAGAGGGTCAGGTGCTACACAGTAGTGTTAATTTTGTTAACAAAAACTATTACGAAAAATGTTAGTCAACGAGCTTTTTCCATGACTAAGATGAGACGATAACGAGACGGCACCGACGTCATTAAACTGTGACTAAATCAACATGCAATATTACTGATGAAAAAAGACGAGACTAAAATGCAGTTTAAAAAATAAAATCTCTCTTTATTTCTGTCAGGGGAAAAGAGGAGACAAAATATTATAGTCTTTTTTTCTGAATGATATATACGACTGACCATCGGGAGAACCGAGCAGGGCCGGTGTGTTGGCCGCGAAACATGCCAAATGGGCATTTGCAACTTATGTATATGGCATGGTGACGATGCTGTGTTTATTTGTCCTTCACATTACCATCAAAATTAATTTGAATATGATATAAAAACGAATTGCCAACAAAAACATACCTCAAAAAGGTGTCTGCAGTAATATGCCTGCATAAATTACCACCTAGTTTTGATTGTGTCGGGTTTTCTTTTTCTGGATACTCATTGTTTGTGTTAAGTTAAAATCATTGCAATGATTTACTTATAGTGCAACAATTGGATTTCTTGATGTTTCACCTGTCAAAATGTGACAAAAATAGTACTAAAATGTCAACAGTTTTCATTGACTAAATCTATACTAAAATACCGAGGACTTTCTTTGACTTAAGATAAGAGTAAAATGTCCAGACTTTTATTCAACAAAAACTTGACAAAAAAAAAAACAGAATAAGCTCGACTAAATATGATAAAAACTAAGGACATTTGACACAGGACTAAGACTAACACTAAATTAAAAATATGCTGACAAAATTAACACTACTACACAGACAGGAACAGCACAACTTTGGAGGATGTTTTGAATACTGAAAGTTAAAGAATGATTTCACAGTACAATTAACTCTTATCTCAAAAGATAAAACAATCCTTATGATATGACCCCTTTCAGCTTGACAAACACATGCAGGATAAAATACTCATTAGAAGTGAATCACTTATCAGTCAGTGTGTTTTAAGCAAATGCACTTTCGGCCCGTACTGTGGATCTCAACGCATCATCTGCATCCCCCCATTTGGTTCCAAGCCTTTAGCCAACTTGCAGCTGCAGCCCACAAACAGTAACTTCTTCGCTTTTACAACAAACTTCAAAGGCCCTGTTCAGCTTGGTTACTCCATGCATTAATCAAAACAGCTCTGAGTGAGGAGGCGGAAAGTTTAGAGGGAGTCCATAACGAATCTGCACCATCATTTGTGTGTTCACACTTTAAAGCAACGGACAATTATGTAGGAAAGGCGATGCCAAACAAGAAAAAGCATTTCAAATTTTCAGTTTTGCATAAAAATAATTATTATGTAGTTATGTGCAGTGTAGAAGGCCATATGAGGGACCCAGCATGAATTTTAAAAATGTATTCATATGATCCAAATACATTTCTCAAATAGGGCTGAAACAATAAGTCAACGTTATCTCCCACGTAATAAAAAAATTGTCAAAACAAATTTAAAAAAATCAGTCATTTTTAACACAACATAAGATCATCTGAATGATGGCACGGGAGAGTAGCACTTCAGCTCGCTTGATTGAGCAGAAGAAAAAAAGCTCTCAGTCCAGACGCACTCCAAACAGGTTCAGGTGATTAGACAAAAATACAAAATAAGTAAATACAGAAGCAGTGTCATCATGAATGTAAAATAAAGGCAAAGTCAAAGCATCTAAAAAGGAAAAACCCTGGCGTTATATCTTTAATGCGTTCTTTAAAAAAAGTTGTATAAATAAGCAAACTCCTAAACTGGCATTTCTCTGTGTGGTCAAATTCGCTTATATCGTCGCGTGAAAAACAGTGCGAGAGAGTTTCAAACTTCTCCTGGCTGATACACAGTCTCACGCAGAGATGCTCATCCACTGCGCGCACTTGCTGCAGCTAGATTTTAACCTGATGGTTAGCAACATAGTGAATCATAATATACAGTATGTGGTACGGTGTGTATCGTATAGTGAAGAAAATCAGCGATTCGAGCTCTATTAATAAGAGAGGTTTTTTTTTTGTGAGTTAAAGATGAATTGAAGTTACCAAAAAGGTGAGAGTATGTAGACTTGCCGAATTATACAATGCAAAAAAAATATGGTATTTGACTTGTCTTTTTTGGTTTGTTTTCCAATATGTATCTAAAACTCCTTACGTACATTTACTTTAGGAGGTATACTGCTGGTATAAAACGGTTTTCGGAGAATATTGAATATAATATGTTATATTTAAAAATATCTAAAAATCACGATGCATTTACCTGAGAAGCAACATAAGATATTTAGACTTGCTTTCAGAGAATGTATCTGGACTAGAAGTATATTTTGTCTTTACTGCATTGGCAGAAGTCTTAGCAAGTGGAAAAAATACACTTATATTTAAGATACATTCTCTGAAAGCAAGACTAAATAACTTATACATTGCTTCTCAAGTAAATGTATCTTGATTTAAGGATTTGTAGATACTTTTAAATGGAAAACAAGCAAAACCACTTGATAACAGTAGGATTTTTGCAGCAATATTTTTTTAAAATAAACAATACAAAACAAAGTAATTTTTTTCTTTGTATTTCAGTGAATGTCATTTAGAGGTATATTTATAAGATGTTTTTGTCCTCTTTATAGTTAGCAAGCACGTTTAATACAACCTTTTACATTGAGGCACAAGCTGAATAGTCCATTAAGAGCCAATGATTAATCGTTGCAATAATTCACATGAATAGTGGAATAATTGTTGTAATAATTGTTATTAGTCGATTATCAAAATAATCACTAGTTGAAGCACTATTCTCAAAGAAAACCAAAAGGCATGACACAAACAATTGTACACGCTGTGCTTGCATCTGTACCAGTTGTTATGGGCAGGGGAAAGGCAAATCAGTGGTGGTGCTTATCTGACTGTAGTGAAATATCTAGCAAAAGTCACAGACACATATATCCATGTCCGTCTCATCTATTCAGCATGTTATCGGTGCTTCATTGTGACAGAATAAATTAAAGATCCTTAATAACGGTCCACATTTCACAGCGACCAAGCATCAACATAAAAAACATATTTGTGTTGCTTTACACACTCCAGCTATCTTCGATGTCTCATATAAATCTAAAAAAATCAGGGAGAAAGACTGCATTTTGGGAGCAATGTATTGACAGGAAAAGCCCATGAAAATGACAGGGAGAGAGTGAAAGTGTTTCATAGCACTGGCCAGTCAAGTGTTCCATTACATGCTCAACTGCTGTGGTGGAATTCAGCGCAGGATGACCTCTAGCATCAGGTGCCACATACACTCACAGGCTGTCTTGAATCACCTCTCAACAGGAAACTGCTGATTGAAACTCACTCACCCCAAGCCAACCTTATGGAATGCTTTCACACCTCTTTCACTAGCTCTTTTGATCTAATTTGCAGTTTCAAATTGTACATATTAATCAGATCTTAGATTAGAATGTCTTTCCTGCGAACTGCTGTTAACTCGCCACTAAGTAACGTTAGTTGATGTCAACTCCTCCCCTACCTACTGCATATTCAACAGAGAGGAACAAACGGAGAAGCCCACAGGCTACCGAGAGCAAAGAAACTTATTCTATAGGCTAGATAATTTTTAAGACCTATGTCTGTTTTACAGGCTGTATGCAGTATGTGCAAAGCCAAAACACAATGAAATAAGGCAAGTTATGATTTTGGGGGTTTACATAGGCTATTGTCCTATGGAAGCCCCGGCAAAATCGGCTGACAAATGAAGCTAGATCTAACTTTACTTTCCTTATTCCAATTACTTTTAACCAACATAGTGGTCCCACAGACATTTAAATATTGACAAATTAAAAACCTAACAAAGCTCTCTCTGTAAAATATGTGCCTGAGCTATTTTTCTTTAAAATAAATGCCACTTGGTTTGAAAAGTTGTTAACATTAATGCATTACTTGGTGTGGCTTAGGTATCCAAATGGCCTACTTTTGGGGGCCACTATAAGCATTAGAGGAAATGGTCCTTGCTACTTAACGTCTCAAATATCCAAATCATTACAGATGAGCTGAGGCATTAAAATGGACTACTTTTAAAATGGTCACAGCAGCACATTTTTGCATTTAAAAAAGTGGACTCCCTTTTTTTTTTTCCATTGGTATAACAGCTGTGACCTAGGGGTCAAGAAACACTGTACAATCATTTAGCGATACGAAAGAACAAATCGTCTCACTCCCACATATTCTCACAGAAAATGTTGGTTAAAGCCACAACTGGCCCTTAGAAATCAAAAAAACATACACAATAACTTTAGATCATAATTATTTGCTGATATGCAAGAATATGCAACAGTCTGTAATCAAATAAGACCAAAAAAGCAAATTAATTCAAAAATGTAAGCCATAAATATAAACTAATTAAAAAAAGAAAAGAAAAAAGTTTTTAACAGCTTTAAAAACATTTTACAACAATAGCTGATCAAGTATTAAAGCAAACATTCAGAATGAAATTAAAATATAACAAAACTACTGCATACTGCTGAGCACTGTTTGTTTACATTCCATTCCAGTGGTTGGTTTTCATGTTATTGTTGTTTGATTCATATTAAAAGACATACTTATCAGCGGCAAGTCTATTACGAAGGTATCATTTATACTTCAAGTCCGACAGTTTTATACAAATCCACTTTTATGTCCCACTGTTAATGTTCATTTTAGACATTACGGTCCAGTTAGGTGCATTATCATGAGCGCAATCGGAGAACAAGCGCAAGTAAAGCGTGAACACATAGGCCGCCTATAAATCAAACATAACAACGCTACAGAAGCAAGGAAATAAGAAGTCAGTCTTACACACAGACACAGTTTTTTCTCTCTCTATTCTTTTTCCCTTTTGACCCGTTATCGAGTCTAGGTATATTTAAAAAAAATTACTCTGCAATGAATATCAGCAACAAGAAATTGTGTCATGCTCTTAAAAAAAAATCCATTTTTTAATAGGGCTGGGAAATTGAATAGTTAATTTCTGCAATTAATAGTTACTATTAAAAAAAATAACAATTAATGCAGTATCCATGTTTTTTTTTTACTTCCTTAACCGCAACACATTTTTTTCCCACTTCCTATGGCTAAAATTGGACTACATACATTTCCAGGAGGTAAACGCTCGACTGCACATCCTAGAAACTGAAACTGATTGTGTGGAGCATTGCACAATTATGCCCGACGCATGTCCCAGGTGGGAGCAGATTTACTGTACTGAGAATGGAGACTTCACCCGCAAGTGGTGAGCCAGTGTCGGAGGGATACGGGCAAGCTACCACATCTCTTTGCATCGCCTGGTAACGCTCACTCACTGTCATCAGAACCAGTGTCAAAAGCGAAACCGCGCAAGAGATAGCTTGACTGTGCACAATAGAGAATGAACGCAATTTCAACTTCAGCATTAAACTGTTTTGTATCTGTATGTATAGACCAATCTTTTGGCAATGTCACCACTTACGTCACACATGGAAATGGTGGCAAAAATAGAGCACAGTAAGTAAACTTTAAAAATCTTGTTGTTGAAAAATTGATTCGAGGCCTCTTGTAGATGGCTGTGACATCAATCGAGGTGACTGGACTGAGGAGATAATTTTAACTCAAAAACATTTATAGCTAACATAATTACAAGTATGTCATTATAGTTATTGTACAGCTAAAATATTTCTGTTTTTATGATGGCTTTGTCTAATAATCAAATCAACACAAGAGTTTACCAGCTTTCCGCCACCACTTACTGCGCATGCGCTGAAATGTTTGAAAACAATGGGATTGGTCTATAGTGTCTAATAATGCATTGGCAATGTACACTTAAGTTTATCTTACCAATAAAGCTTGATATGAATTGAATCTGCCCATTTTATTCTAATATTAGAAAAAGTCCAGTAAAAATGGCCAGAAGATTTTGCCAAACTTTTACATTACAGCATGTCCACTGACTTCATGGTATGTACAGCCTACAAATACTCATATCAAAAGATAAAGACCTGTACAAATGGTGTCCAATTTCACGCTTACCACAATAAAAACTGAACATTAACATATATAAATAATTAAAATAAGTTATGACAAATCATTTTCTTTTCAGTTATTTAAAACAATGTATTAAGTAAATTTATGATAAAATTGTAATGTTTGCTTTAATTTACCATGATTAAATCACAGACAACTGTGCGATAAATTGGTTTAAAAAAAAAAAAATTATTCATAGCCCTAATTGTTTGTAAATAATAATTTTGAAATATACAATTTACTCCCATTTGTCCTTAACACTGCACACCATGAAATTTGTTTTCTTTGTATAGAGCCAAGAAGTTAATCAATGACATTTAGATCCTCTACTGGTCAAAAGTCTTCCAGTAATTAAATTTAGTTCAAAGATTTCTTTGCACGTGTTTGCATTTTCATTCTCCTGCACAATTTTCCTAGGAAGAGCACCTGTAAAGGGCATGAGTGAGTACTGAAGGACGGAGTAGACAAACACAGAGGTGTGGGCACTTTCCTGTCCAAACAAGGGAGAGGTTGTTTAGTGTGAGAATGAATGAAATCTGCACTAACACAAATCTCATAAGAGGCAATGACCTCATCTTTCTGTTTAATTATATCATTCCATCTCGTAGCATATTCACCAGAAGTGAGTGAAGAAGATTCACTTCAAATGAAGTTCACCTCCCTTACGTCAAAGGCTTTATTAGTCTCTCCATTAACTTCTGGCTTTTACTGGCATTTGCCAGGTGACTATTTTACAGGTAATTAACAGTAAGTTGAGAGCCATTTTGTGCTCACAATAAACACTGTTTTTAGTGTTGCATTTTCTTCTTTGTTCGGTTCATTTTAACAAGCCAACATTTCAAAATGGACCAAAAAAAGTGTTAATAAAAGTCACATGTGAGTAGACTGTCCCCTCATTGGTCAGAATGTTAGTGCGCTGTTCCTAGATTTAGCTCATGCATTAATATACATTGTTCAGAATAATGTTCAGAATGATATACTTGTTTAAATGTGTCAACCGGGTACAAATTTTCAAGCAGTGTTTAGGTCATGGTAATGCAAACCATCATCACATGGTCCAGAAAAAACATTCCAAAGTATGCACACAAATAAACATTATCCGTCACTCAAATGGAGTTGTAAAGATATTCTTCCAAAAAAAAAATCTTTGAGTTCTGAAAAAAAGGTATGTGAGAATTTTCCTTTTTGGGTGAACCATTCCTTTAAAAGGCAGCATAAAAGTAATCCATATGACTCCAGTGGTTCAATCAATGTCTTCTGAAGCGATCTAACTTTCCTTAGCTTTCAGCACCATTCTGAGTAAACTCTAGAGACTATTGTGTGTAAAAATCCCAGGAGATCAGCAGTTACAGAAATACTCAAACTAGCCCATCTGGCACCAAAAATCAAGCCACGGTCAAAATCACAGAAATCACATGTGAACATTAACTGAAGCTCCTGACCCATTTCTGCATGTTTTATGCATTGCACTGCTGCCACACAATTGGCTGTTTAGATAATTGCAATAATAAGTAGGTGTACAGAAGTTCCTAATAAATTGGTCACTGAGGGGCAGATTCACTAAACAGTTGCGTCACTTTTGGTATTTCAGTGCAAAACCTGCGGCTTATTCACCAACCACCCACAATCTGGTTCCACACATACACGCTTCCTATCTGTGTAAATTAGGCTCACTGTTTTTGCGCTTCATCCACTAAAATTGCATGGCACAATTTAGATTGCACTGTTACCATGAAAGCGGTCTGTTAAATTAATTTTATTTAACCGATATTTGTGAACATCTTGAATTAAACACTCAGCAAAAAAAGAAATGTCCATTTTGCCACCAGCCATAATGCTCGTTCTGTGTCAGCATTCTGAACAGACAACGAAGAGCCCGGACCTCAATCCCAATGAGCACAACTGGGACATGTTGGATCGGAGGGTGAGGGCTAGGGCCATTCTACCCAGAAATGCAAGTGCCTTGGTGGAAGAGTGGGGTAACATCACACAGCAAGAACTGGCAAATCTGGTGCAGTTCATGAGGAGATGCACTGAAGTACTTAATGCAGCTGGTGGCCACTCACAGTCATTTTTTATTTTGACCCTTCCCCCCTTTTATGTTCATACAAATATTTACACATGTTAATTTTGCTGAAAATAAAAGGCAGTTGAAAGTGAAAGGATGTTTCTTTTTTAGCTGAGTATATATGAAATTGCATGTCATTTTATAATAATTCACTGCTTTTACAAGTGAATTCGATTGCATTTGCATTTGGACAGACTAGCAAACCATCATTAAAACTGACATTTCTCAGTCTGCCTCAACTTTTGAAGGATAAATATATCAGAAAAATGGCTCTAGGTCTAATGTTTTCATTTCTCAAATGAGTATTTTTGTAGGGATATCTTACAATGTTTCCAGAGAGCAGAATTTCAGCTTACAATTGCAGCCTAAATCACCATGTATATAATGCATCTCATCTAAATATTTTTTACAGAGCAAAATGAAATAAACTACTTTGTGTATACTCTGCACTGCTACCCCATCGATACAAGCTAATAATAAAAACAACAAGGAGGAATGTGGCATGTATTGCAGGCAACACCTTCACAAAGTAATAAGAGACATTGGACATTTGTTTAAGAACGGACCAGTTCTGAAGGGCTGTACCAAATATTCTCACATCCCAGCAAAAACGCCAATAATAGCAGCGGTGAACCATTCTGCCTCAAAACAGTGCTGATGTGCTAAGCCATACACATCATTGGTTACCTTTTCACGATTTTCTCTCTCAATGCATCCTAGACATCACTCTTTCCTCCTCACTTACTGCACCGAAACCTACCATTCACAGCAGGCAAAATGAGAGGTTCCTATAATGCTTTGATAAAATGATGGCAAAGTGATGGTTTTAGAGACCTCATGACACATAATGACATTGACACTTAGAGACGTAGCTTAGCACTGCAGCTGATGAATGTTGACTTGTGTCTCTGACCCTATGCAGCAGGCAAGCCTTCTCACCAGCACAGATGGAAAGGTAGATGGTGTTCACAATTATCTATGATGCAATGACATTATTGGTTTCTGTTCACTCGGTTTCCCATTTTCAACTCTTCTCTGCATGTTTAACTTAAAGCCTTGGCAGAACTTGTAGGCGACATCGCATTGGCTTTCTGTGGGCTTTAAAATACCTCTGGAGAGTGAGGCTCCAGAATACTGGAGATGTGTTGAACGGCATTCCCCAAAAATGGCACACTAAACAGAATTTTAAAACAGCTAATGAGTCAACAGGTCTGAACGGTCAACTGAACTGCCACAAGGGAATCCTCCCAATTTTACAGCTGTGTTGTGATCATTTTTCAAATCTATAAACACCATCAAAACAAAATGTCACGGTGGATGGATGGTCATGAACAAAGAAAAGCCCAGTTGGAAATACACACGGTACCATAGGTTTTGAATTTGCATTGCATAGCTCAAAGGCAAACACTATTCAACTTGAGCACATTCACACACAATGCAGGCTTTCATGCAGACAGTGGTATGGAAATAAATGAACAATTTGGAAATATCTGCACAGCGGTATTCTAACAAAGAACCACAAAGTCACAATTATTTTCTTTTTGACAATGCATGTAAAACAGCAATATTCTCATCATACCATACTGTTGCACTTCAAAGTCGCTGCATGCTCCATGCATTCCAGCATTTATGAATGAAGTCTGAGGGCAAATTCTGTCAGGCCAAGAAAGAAACTTTCTCTCATCCTCCAGGCAAAAGCCTAATGGATGATGTTAAGAATGGCAATGGTGTTGTTGGTTTAGGCCCATTATTAAAGCCATGAATTTAGGCCTACTTGTTGGTGCAATAACGTCTGACGACAAGTCAGGGGACAAATGAGGACATGTGAGAATACTTGCACTAGGTATAAACTGCAGTAAAAGTGGCAGAAACTTTGCATCTTTCAACCTTATCTGCCCACCAAGTATTAGGGCTGGGAATCGCCACAGATCTCCCGATTCAATATAACAACAATATGTCCTAGCTGATTCTATGTTTTGCAATATTGCGATTAAGTATTGCGATTTGATATTTTGAAATAAAAACTTCTTTAGAAGATAAAAAGACGTGTTATTATCCTTTTTCTCAGAAATAAATGTCTTTCGAAGAACAGTTGTGTATTAAATTACAATTGTTTAACTCTAAAATATATAATTTGCAGGTAAAAGGTAGGGATGGGCAAAACAACCAATTTAAAATTACCAATCAACCAGTCAGTGTGTTGTCTGAGCTAAGAACTAGTTAGTGCAAAAGAACCAATGTATACATTTGTATTCAACAAATAGATACATTATATCATTTTAACTTCTCAAACTATTTTTGTTATTTTAGAATATAAAATGTAACCTATTACCATAGGCCATTACTATTATCTTAATGATAATGTTGCAACATACAAATGGAAGCTAGAGTAAACTTGTTTGAGAACCATTTCTGGGGCTGTACTGAAGTATGACAAACATCACAATTCACCTGTAGTCGCAATGTCATTGCATGGTATTTGCATATGCATCCAGAGATAGTCTGAGATCCTATGCAGTGTTCTCATAGACGACACTATTTTTACAAGTTGCTCCTAGATGACTGAATTAGGGTTAAAGCATTGTGTGCGAACTCACCATTTGCGTGTGTTCTGCTTTCTGCCAAACACGGTCGCGCTGCACTCACGTGTGCCAAAGTGCAAATTAAATTCTGAACAAAATAGAAAATCAGACACACTCATCGCCGGCATTTCTTTTGTCTGTATTTCAAATATAATCAGGTGTTTCTTCAAGCATGCGTCTTTGTGTCTATCAGCATTTCTTGTCGACAGCGGTGGGTAAATGTGCAAAATTATCCACCAATACACATGAATACCCTGAATGTTAGATTATAGGCTAAATATTGTGGGGCGTGACATGTAGTTTACGCCATCAAACAGTTTGATAAGCCTATTTACAGCTAAACCATTTATTAAAGCAGTGTCAGACAGAATCTGCAGAATGATTTCTGGCAAATACTCTCCATAACACCTAAATAAACTTTTGGATTATGCATAATAATGGGAACATTGATCGTTTAGCTCAAGACTCACGATTTGTAAGAGAATAGTTTTTTTTTCCTCCCAGCCCTACTAAGCATACTATATAGTTAGTCTCTTTCTTGCTCTCTCTCCCACTGTCACGCACTCAATCCCTCAAACATGCAGACACCGGAACCAGTCTCTATGACAACCACATGTTGCCACAGCTACAGAGAGAGATACTGAAATCAGCAGGGGCTGACTCACTTCCTCTTGCACCACTGATGTGTCTGTGTGTGCATGTAATGTGTAGTCTTACAGGCCACAGCCTCCATATTCTCCTAAAGATCAGAAAAATGTAAATATGGCAGTGTAAAGCACAGGCTAACTGGTCAATTCAAGGATCAACAATCAACATGATCACACAGGAAGTCTGCATTCTGTTTCTGAGAGTTCCAGTACCCTATCGGCCAAATGATGCTGACTCACTGAAAAGTTACATCTCCTATCAGACATTACTGCATTAGCTTATGCACTTTACCTTACCTCTTGGCGTGACTGGAAGCGTGTTGTGTCAGCAGCGTGGGAGACCCGGGTTCGCATCCCGCATTGAAACCAAGAAGTAAACGAGTTCGCATAATCACCGACAAATGTTTTGGTAGAACTTTAAGATTACTTTTCAAAGCATTCAGACCTTTCAACTGATTTTCACCTAGCGGACAATAAAAAAAATCCTTTTTTTATGTTTTAGACTAACATTGAAGGAGAAGCCAAAGATATATTTAGATGCTTAATATAACTCAAAACACCTTAGCAACCACATGGCAACACCCTAGCAACCAGATCTCATGCCCCACAAAAATCCATGAAACTTTTAAACCTCAAACATTAAATGTTAATGAACGTCTGGGCCACAAACTGAAATAATGAGTGAATAATAAAGAAACTGAATTTTCAACACTTTGCACAGACAGAAATTAGTTGAAGTGGGCTTTACTGGTACATGTAGGATGAACATTGGCAACCACAATCATGTGAAAAGTAATCACCACACAATAATGTCATTGAACAGACCACCAACTGACGCTAAACTGCTACTTTAATATAATAACAGTATCATGAATTAACAGCCAATATAATTTTTGTAGTGCTACACACAGAAAAAAATAAAGACAACCTGCATTTTATAATAATTCCATAGAATTATATTATATAAAATTCCAGGAAATTCTCCAGATATTTTATATTACTTGCATTCCTGCTTAGACATTTTTAACAGTTAACACAAACCATGCTTTCATAATCTGTTGGTAACATAAGAGACAGATCTTAATGGACCATATTTCTAAATATTACCGTTTCGCCTCCTCCAGATGGCACAAGTATTCATAGGCCATGTTCTGCTGTCGGCGCTCATCCATCTCCTCAGCTGTGAGCCGCTCCACACCATCCAGAACAGCTAAATTGAGGAGGGCAGATATATTAGAAATATGGGAATGACAAACACACTACAGCTAGGACACAAACGCGTTACAGAATTAACAGTAACTGCCGCTCACCAGATGTTTTTTATTTCTGACACCATTCTGAGTAAACTCTAGCTACTGTTGTGTGTGAAAATCCCAGGAGATCAGCAGTTACAAAAATACTCAAACCAGCCCATCTGGCACCAACTATCCTGCCACGATACAAATCATTAAGATAAACAAAATTTCCCATTCTGATGGTTGATGTGAATAATAACTGAAGCACCTGACCCATATCTGCATGATTTTATGCATTGCACTGCTCCCACACGATTGGCTGATAAGATAACTGCATGAATATGTAGATGTACAAGTGTTCCTAATAAAGTGCTCAGTGAGTGTACATTCACTTAGATGCAGTGCTCCTCAAATGGTTACAGAAAATGTTAGTTATTCAGCCACTCCCATTTTTTATCATTTTAGTTTAAACAGTTGAAACTTTAAAATACATAACTTGTTTGACGTGCATAAACTCTAGTGTCATTAAGATCTTTGATTATTCCACATACTGAAATCATTTAATGTGGCTTATAGTCAATAAAACCGATTTACTACTGAAAAAAAAAAACATTCGAGGCAAAAGGAAAAAATTAGGAAACTTTGGAAAATACATTTGTCAGCTCTTGGAGGCTACATACTGCAAAGAAACATTATCAAAATGTTCTAACATCAGACATATGCTGGACACATTTGCACAGGAACATTTGAATATTATCTTATTCTGGACTGTTTTTATTTGGGGGGTTTGCCAGTGTGGACCTGTTTACAGCATTTGATTCAAACTCATTTAAACTTCTGTTGGAAGACTGACATGAAGCACAAATGTATTGTGGCTGGTTGACATGGCCCATGCTCCTTAGCTCTTGAGATACAATTTTTTAACATGGTCCTAATGGAGACACCACTGGGGTTCATCTGGGGGGGCTCCAGTCAACAAATTGAGTTAATAATCAAGTTTGACAGTTTGAATGACTAAAAATATAACACTTCAAATGTTACAAATCACTCCCAAGTTTCACCCACGCATATTATATCGCTTTTGAAGACACAGCTTTAACCACTGGAGTCGTATGGATTACTTCTATGCAGCCTTTATGTGCTTTCTGGAATTTAAACATTTTTAGCCACCATTCACTTGCATTGTAGGGCTCTAAAAAGCTGAGATATTCTTCTAAAAATCTTTGTTTGTGTCATTCACATATGGGATGGCCTGAGTGAAAGATGAGATAATTTTCATTTTTGGGTGAACTATCCCAAATGAGAATTAATGCGTTTTAGATACTGGTGTAGTGATTTACGGTGCAAATTATGTGTGAAATTAAAAGAACAGCTGAATCTAACAGATTTTAGGCTACAATTGTAAACTTGAACCATCAAATTATTGTTGTATAGTGCTCAAAAAAACAGACCTCCTTTGAACTCCCATGTAACTAAATGGATTATATCGAGTCCCTTAAAGTAATGACCAGTTATGAAAGACGCTACAAGAAAAGAAAACACCTGAAGTGGAGATACAAATGACACTAAAAGAGGCCTCGCCGTCAGCCACGGGTCATTCTAGTTCCGTAAGGACCAGAAACAATTACCGTCTTCCCAACTGCAAAGTAACTCTCAAGAAACACATTTTTGGTTAGACGTAGGAAAAAGAAACATCAACGCGCGCGCGATACAAAGACGCTATGACGTCATTAGCGCGTTTATAATGATGGGCGTTCAGTGTAGGTTATAATAGTCAACACTCAATAGTCATATGTGATAGACAAATTCATTGTGGGCTTTTTAAATGGACTGTTTAAAATAAAAATCGTTAAATCAGACTTTGTGTCAAGCTTTCAGGCATACAGACCGTGCACAGTGGTTTGATGCTCATCTTATGCAATCTTGATTACAGCTACAATCTTCAAAGGGATATAGAGAAATATCGATGCTTTGTGTAAAATTACAGTATAAAGACGCATGGTTGCTCAGTTGTTCTAGAAAAGTTGTGCCGTTGCTCACGCGCGGATATATGCATCATATATTCATTAGAATTTAATGCGGAAGTTGTGAAGCATGCCGCTTTACTGCAAGAGAATAAATTAAACCTATAATAAAAGATGAGTAACCGTATCAAAACACACAGAACGGCACTGTCTTTGAATGTAGTCATTTGCATGAACTCAAATTGAAGCGTCTCCTCGTATAACAAAACGTAGCAACTTTTTATCAGAAGGTGAAACTCAAAGTAAAAAGCCTGAAGACAACGTATTACTTACACCCATATCTAGGTCGGAAGCCGTCTGTCTCTTCAGAAGTTGACATGTTTTCTCAAAAGGTTAATAAGTCCTATTTCCCTCCGAGTAATTATCGATGCAGGTCTGTTTAGCTTTATTTTCTAGAATTTAAGAAGGCAACTCTGTTCCCCTTCTTTCCTCGCTGCAGTTTCAGGCGAGGTTTTTTTTTTTTTGTGTGTGTGTGGTTCTTGAAAACCCACTGATGTCATGGGCGTGTTCCTTCCTAAATCCTAAAGTATGCGTTTCAGGAAACACCCATTTTTTCGAGTGTCACTTTTAAAAACACCGAACGTGTCTGTAGCGCCCTCGACTGACCAAGCAAGGACAACTGATTCAAACTCATCTGTCAGCTTTGGCAACAGCAGAAAAAGAGATGATTATTATTATTTTTTTTTCTTGTTTGTTTTTCTGATTACTTCTAGTATGTGATCTTAATTTCTACATTTAATAAAATGCTGTACTTCACTACTTCAGTCATTGTTGTTGGTCAAACACCTCTCTGACAACCTTTATAAAAAATTATGAAAATATGACTATAAAAACTGAAAAGATTAAAAATAATAATAATGAAAAAATATGACAAATAAAACCTAAATATAACCATTAATTAAAGGGATAGTTCACCCAAAAATTATCAATCTCTTATCATTTACTCACAGTCATGCCATCCCAGATGTGTATGACTTTCTTTCATCTGCAGAACATAAAAGAAAATGTTTAGTAGTATATCTCAGCTCTGTTGGTCCTCACAAAGTGAATGGTGATGGTGACCACCAGACATTTGTAGCTCCAAAAACCACACGATTAAAGTAACCCATACGACACCAGTGGTTAAATCCATATCTTCAGAAGCGATTTGAAAAGTGTGGCTGAGAAACAGGTCAATATTTAAGTCCTTTTTTACTATAAATCTTCACTTTCACTTTTTTTTTATGTTGTTGTTGATTCACATTCATACTGGGCAGGGAGGAAAATTAATAGTAAAAAAAAGTCTTAAATATTGACCTGTTTCTCACCCACACACATAATATAACTTTTGAAGATATGGATTTTATCACTGGAGTCGTATGGATTACTTTTCGTATGTGATTTTTAGAGCTACAAATGTCTGATACCCATTCACTTGCATTGTATGGACCTACAGAGCTGAGAGATTCTTCTAAAAAAATCTTAATTTTTGTTCTGCAGAAGAAAAAAACACACATCTGCATGGCATCACAGTGAATAAATGATGGGTGAATTTTTGGGTGAACTATCTCATTATAATACTTATTAGTTTGTAACACAAAAACCTCCCTGCAACATTCATTAAGAGTTGGTTCCCCAAAAATATCTAAATGGGAACCATACACAAACATCATTGGAACTCTCTGTGTTTGGTAAGGAACTGCAATCAAATTTCTTTCTAAATATGAATCAGAAATAATTGTGAGCTTTGTTTAACTTGATGAAACAAGATACTGTATCAGACAGCCAATTATAAGGAGCAAGTCATGTCTGTACATTTTATCTGGGAATATTGGTCTTCTCTTATTCAATTATTTGGGAGGAGACATTGGGTTATGTTACTAAATGCCTTATATAGGAATGTTAAAGATATACTACTTATGCAACAGAGGGAGTAGTCTGAGGCCAGTGCATCTCAAACCGGTCCTGGAGGCCCCCTAGCACTGAACAAGTTGCATGTAGCCCTTTTCTGACACACAATTTAAGTTTTGGAGTCCCCACTAACGAGCTGGTGAGTTGAATCAGGTGTGTCTGATTGAGGAGAAATACAAAATGTGTAGTGTTGTGGGTCTGTTGGTGCCCTAGGTGAGATTTGAACACTTATTTTGAGTAACAAAGAAAGTCATATTGAAGAGACCAGACATGAGCTTTACTCAAACCCAAATAAAGAAATGCAAACACACACACATATTTATAAACAACTGTGCCTATGGTTGTACAAATAGTTAATAAAACAAAGGGTAAAAAAGAGAAAGCAAAATTAAATATGTACCCAAAATAGACCTACATAATTGAATTAATCTGTAGATGTTAGCCAGCTACAGGCCCAGATCCAGATCAAAATCACTATGGGTGCTTCTGAAGATAGTGGGGGGTTTTCTGTATAAAGTGGAGATGTGTAGTAATTACAATTTTTTTAATTGATTAAATGATGTATAAATGCTACTAAAACAACATGAACAGTTTTTTATGTACAAAACATTTATTTTTTTATTTTCACATGATTTGTTGCTTAAAATAACAGCAAGGAAATACATTGTTGAAGCATTTTGTGTGTTCACAAACTGCAGGGATTTTTTGCATGTTTGCTGGTATTCAAGAAAATCTACTTGCCAATTTACAGTAATAGTCTTACATATTCAATTAAGCAGGGGTGTGTAATTATTTTGGTACAGGTGCCACATCAGCCGTTAAGTAGAACATGGAAGAGAGAAGATAAAAATTCTGCATAGTTGTATCTTTTAAGCCCAGAATTACTAGTGCACTCCTGCACTCAATGAATGATGCACCATTTTCTGAAATGTATACAGACTGATGGGACCATTCTGTGACTACTTGAAGTTTTCTGTTAGTAAAATTGAATAAAGAGTATAATTATTAATTGTTTATTTTACCATACTTCAATGCAATGGTAATTTAGTATTAAATTTAACACTACATCAGGAGTCTGGTTTAATGGTAAAATAAAATATTCAGAAATTATAGATACTAAAAGCTTATTTTAATGTTTGCCGCAAAGAGGACAAAGTTGTTTTATTCAAGAACACTTTACAGTTCTAATCATGGTCTCTTTTAAAAGAAGACACTTGAAGTGAAATACACTGCACTTAACTTGCACTAAACTTAAATAAAATGAGCAAAAAAACAGCCCACTCTGTCCGTGCCACTAAAGAGGTTCTAAATAAGCTATTTCAAGTAGTAGCCTAAATAAACATCAATGCCTGACATGAACGAACAGTCGTTAACTTGAGATTCTATTTTTCTTCTTTTTTTTTTACAGTGCAAATCATCAGTGTATTCCACCAGGGTGATTGTCAGTTCAGCAACATACAAGGTTTGTATGAGTCAGGACATTTCTTTCCCTCTGAAACAACAGGCACAAATGCTTTTTTTTTTTTTTTTTCAAATAAATATTTTTATTGATTCATAAATACACAACAAAGAAAAACACTACACATACACATTGAATCAACATTTAACCACCACTAATATCCCTCCCTAATCAGCAACCCCACCCTGACCCTCAACGAACACCCCTGTGGTCACATATAATACAAACAAACACACACACACACAAAATATATATATATATATATATATATATATATATATATATATATATATATATACACGTGTGTGTGTGTGTGTGTGTGTGTGTGTGTGTGTGTGTGTGTGTGTGTGTGTGTGTGTGTGTGTGTGAGCGTGTATTTATCACTTTGTGGGGACCAAATGTCCCCATAAGGATAGTAAAACCCGAAATGTTTGACCTTGTGGGGACATTTTGTCGGTCCTCACAAGTTTTCTGTGAGGGTTAGGTTTAGGGGTAGGGTTAGGTTTAGGTTTAGGGGATAGAATATAAAGTTTGTACAGTATAAAAACCATTATGTCTATGGAAAGTCCCCATAAAACATGGAAACACAACATTTGTGTGTGTGTGTGTGTGTGTGTGTGTGTGTGTGTGTGTGTGTGTGTGTGTGTGTGTGTGTGTAATAAACATACATAATAAAACTAGACTTCTTTCTCCACATTCTCTCCCTGAGAGTCCCCCTATAATGCAAAATAATTGCCCCATTTCCTAAAAAAACTATTCCCAAAATCCCAGCCTTCTACTTGCCACCTCCTCGAAAGCACAATGAGGGTGCTTCATCCGACTTCCATCCCCTTAAAATAATTTGCCTGCCAGTCATAATACTGGTCAGATTTGTGTTTATCCCCCCAAATTTATGACCGCCCTATCACCCAAAATACAGAGTCTGGGGCAAAGTAAAATTTGAGTTCACCAAAACATCACACATACAACTTGCCTGCAGGTTTCAGCCTTTAGCATTTGTTGTAATTCAGGATTTTGCAAAAGGGAAACATTAAAGCGCTAAATATATGATTTCCTTCATATGTGGCAACGCCACTAAAATCACCAGGGCGTGATCTGAGACTAAGATGTTTCCAATTGATTGATTGCAGGCACCTCACTGTCATTTTGCGCCCTAGGCAACTGCCTATGCTGCCTTAACCATGGGCCAGCCCTGGTTGGGAGCCTCCATGACAGGTTTGAGAACCAATGGTTTAGGCTACATACATAGGGTACAGTGGGCTAAAGAATAAAAAACCCAGAATAAAAGACCCTTTTGATTATTTTCTCCCAAAACACTAAATAGTAACAAAAAAACACCATTGAATTGACATAAATGTTACCTGTGTTTCAGACACTTGATTTTGCCCTGATCCTTGAGGCCAAAAGGTCATCTTTGAGGTAATTCTAAGATAATTATCTTTTTTTGTTTTTATCACATTAACACGTTTTTATTTTGAAATAAATTTGATTCAAAATTAACTTATTTCATAATATAAAAATTAAACTTTTTTACATTTTGTTTTATAAATACTATTATAAAATAATGATTAAAAATAAATTAATAAATATAAAACTATTATTTTATTTTATATATTTTAATACAAATTAGAAAACAAATTAATTATAAAAGTATTTTATAACATATCATCTTTTATCTTTTTTATATATATAAAAAGTTAAAAAGTTCTAACATAACTTTATAAAAGATGAAAATCTTTTTTAATTGTTCACACAAACTGTGTTGCTCCATCAATATTAAAACTCAGTATTTTTCCCATCGTCATAGACTTTCAAATTAGAAAGAATCACCTTTCCTTAAGGGGGCATATAGACCCTGTGCATATGAGAGAAGGGGGAAGAAAATTGATTATTGAACATGCAATAAACTACCAGTTTGCACTCTAACAATCTTGGCGTTATCAAAATAAATATGTTTCGCCCAATAGCTAACCTGATATAAACAAAGCCAGAGCAGGGCATATCAGTTTATAAAACAGCCAGTGGCCACTGTTGAGTAGTCAGTGTTACAGTAAGTTACAGATGTGCCTCAGTATCCTGTGATTGCTGACCCCCGGCTGCCCACACGACTCAGTACCATGGAGAGCTCAGGGATAAGACAAGGACTGATCATAGTTGGGCTCTTTACCATCATGTGCTGTGTTCAAGTTTCCCAAGAACTATTCTCAGATGAGACTCAACTGTCCCAGCGAAAAGCTGAGCAAGAATTTGTGAGTATTTGCGAGATAAACTGTCTTGACCTGAAACTGCTTTGGTTTCATGATTAATGTTAAGTCTTTTAATTTGTGAGACAGATGTTGCCAATTAGCTGTGAGACAACCAACATTTTTAAGACTAGATGACATTTGCCTAAGTATTTTGACTTGTTTAATATGAACTGTAGCCTACTTTCAGGCAGATCTCAGGAAGTTTGTGTTTATATTTAGGCTACAGTTCTTTTCTGCAGCAGTTATTTCCCCTTATTTCTGAATATCTTAAATTCATAAAATTGTTTATAAATTGTTTATTTAGTTGTTTGACTTTTTTGCAAAGGTGGAGGCAATTGCAGCACTTTTGTGGATATATCAGACCCATCTACTGTCTACACAAAAACTTATCATTGCACAGATTAATTTTGTCTCATCACTTTGTCATAATCGTTTTCTTTTTGTTATTAGAAATATTCTGCTCTTTTTTTAAAGGTTGTGTAAAATCTACATTAGTCTAGTTGTAGATGATTATGATCTTCACATCTTGCAATAAAATGCTTTCTCCGTCTCCTTAGTGTTCCGTGGGGTCCCGCTGTGCAATGCGACATGGTTCACACATTGGGAAACTGTGTGATTATGGCAGAGGATCTAACTGCAACTCATTTCTCCTTGAATGCATCTGAATTAAAAGCAGTAGCAAATCCCTGAATTCTCTCACTACCTAAACTGCAGGACTCCTCACTTTTCTTAAAGTCGTATAGACATACAAAGATGATGAATTAAAAAAAAGAGGAAGAGGGTGGAAATGTGTTTAAATCACTTGTACAAGCTCTGTGACAAACATTGCTCAAAACTCTATTTAGATCATCATGACAGCACTAAGCATGGGTTTTTGTGTATATATTTTTTTGTGTTTTGTCATGAACAGCAATGGTTGTCCTGTGTTATCAATAAACATTATTCTCATCTCCTTTTCTTGTCTTTCTGGATCATCTGTTTGCTACATAATTAACACAAAATTGGACCATTGCTTTTCATTGGCAATTAAAATTTTGAATATTTCAAACAGACTGGAAAAATAAAACTCCAAAATCATGCATCTTTCAAAAAATCAGGAAAGAACAATACAAAATTCAACATTATATAATTCAGCCCATTTGAAGACTTAACAGCTGTGTCACAAGCATCTGCTTTCAAATCGAGTGATGTTGTTTAAATGGATGGATTTGTTTTGTAGTGGCATTTTAATGATATTTTCTCTATTCAGTTCAGCTCTTGAGTTATTTTGTGGCTATTGTTAACTGGTTCCCAGTATACTGAAGCCTTGTATACCAATTCACCACTATGCAAAAAAACATAGAATAGGATGTATAACCAACAGAGATATACCTAAGATAGTACAGAACTATGTCATTTAAGATTAATCTTATTCCTTCAATGCATCCCCACCATTATGTTTGTTTTCTTTTAGTCTTTCTTGATTTCAGTCAATCAAGGTAAAACCAGGGGGTCCAATAGTTACTCTATGTGGTCTAGGTCCCCTCCCTATTGGTTCAGAGGAAGAATCATTTCTCTCTCCCGCAGTTAGCTGTAACTGGAGCTATAAAATTGGAAGAAACAGCCCTAAACTCAACAATAAAAACCAAAGCAGTTTTTTTCTGAGATGGACTTATTTGTGAAATAGTTTTTATGACAAGGAAAATAACCTGCTCAGGGGCCACATGAAACACAAGCTCTTCATCTGAGGTATAATAAAAGCATATTTGTTTTATGTTTGGTAGAAACATTGTCCCAATATTGCCATGACATAAACTGAGACTGGTTTCCTTACATTATCCAGTGAAACATACACTCACCAACCACTTTATTAGATACACCTTTAAAACTACTTATTCGTGCAATTATCTAATCATCCAATCGTGTGGCAGCAGTGCAATGCATAAAATCATGCATATACAGGTCCGGAGCTTCAGTTATTATTCACATCAATCATCAGAATGGGGAAAAAATTGACAACCGCAGAAGACCATGTTGGGTTACACTTAAGTCAGCCAAGAATAGAAAGCTGAGGCTGCAGTTCTTGGCTGACAGAAGTGGAACCCGACATGGTCTTCAGTTGTTGTAGCCCATCTGTCTCAAGTTTTAACATGATATGTATTCTGAGATGATATTCTTCTCACCATAATTGTACAGTGCGATTATCTGATTATCTGATTTTGTCAGTTCGAACCTGTTTGGCTATTCTCCGTTAATCTCTCTCATCAACAAGGCAATTCCATCCATAGAACTGCTGCTCACTGGATGTTTTTTGTTTTTGGCACAATTTGTAGTAAATTCTAGAGACTGTTGTGCTGAAAATCCCAGGAGATCAGCAGTTACAGAAATACTCAAACCAGCACATCTGACAGCAACAATCATGCCATGGCCCAAATCACTGAGATCACATTTTTCCCCATTCTGATGGTTGATGTGAACATTACCTGAAGCTCCTGACCCGTAAATGCATGATTTTATGTATTGCACTGCTGCCACACGATTGGCTGATTAGATAATCACATGAATAGGTAGGTGTACCTAATAAAGTGGTCGTGAGTGTATATAATGCGTTCTCTTTGCCGATGGTTATCAAGATGCTGTCATCTTGCAAAACTGATAACATTTTAAATGACAGACAATCAAGCACATCTAACGACAAAACTAACCGATTCAGTCATTATAGGAGCTCTATAATAGCCAAGAAATTGAAAGTACATTTAAGTGACATGATGGATTCATTCAAATCTCTCTTACATGAGGAGCTCTTATGAATGATTCAAGAAAATCATAAATATTCCTCAGTTATGCATTACATTCATCATTGTATCTAAAAAAGCTGTCAGCTTGATGACTTACATTAAGCTGTTTGAATGTTTCTCCTGAGAAAAAGATTGAAAAGTCAATATATTGTGGTTGAGAGCACAAATTGCTGGTCCATTTCTGAGATCAACCAGTTTACTGTCCCCTCGAGATGCAATGGTACATTATTTAGATGTCATATATTATACGCACTCTCTGGTTTCAATGACTCCTGAATAAACAAGTTTCACATGTTAGTCTTGAGACCAAGCCCCTGAATTATTAATTGTTCGATAGCTCCTAAAAATCTAATTATGTTTATTTTATCACACAATGACACTCCAGAATTCATACAAATTCAGGACACAAAGCATCCAGAAAGGAATCTCTGCCCAGAGATGTTTATCTAATGATCCAATTGCTTTTTGTTTTATTAATTCACCATACATTTTTTGTTTAACATTTTAATGCTAACAGAGAGACTTTCCTTTCATTTTTAACTTGAACTACTGTACTGTATGATCTACTTGGGTGATTTCAGCACATGTGTGCCTAATAAAATGTTAGGCAAAGTGATTAAATGTTTAGAGAGATATATTTGCAATGTGAACAAAAAATGAAGAAAATTGATGCAATTTTCCATCACTTTTATTGTTACTTTTGGGCTTTTGTGTTGTAATATATGTCTGTAATATTACAGAATTACCTGTGAGCTGGAAAGGGATTTTAACCAGACCATCACATCAATATTCCTGTCACTGCACACATTTTTAGGCAAATTTCCACAAGCAATGCAACATTAAAATTATTCATCACCAACAAGAAGTTTGCAAATGTACCTTCTTTTATTCTGGTGTTATCTGCAATGCTTCATGCTGCCACAGATAAGCCAATAACAGAATATTATATATAGAAATATACTGCATCATTTAAGAAAAGGGAGCTGTATAACACAATAGCCCAATGAAAACCAGTACTTTGTCACCAGGGTATATGAGCACCACAAAGTTACATTTGAGTTCTTAAGTGAAAACAAAGTTTTTCAATGGCTTAAATTGTATGTCAAAAGTGCACCTATATGATGCAATATCTTCTGTGGAAAATGCTGATGTTTTAGCTTGTTCTGATGTCAGTCAGAACCATGTCAGGTTCTGTGTCATGTACTGTCATTAAATAGCTGAGCCTAAAATGTATATCCAAATACATTTATACAAAATGAGCCTATTCCACAGAACAATTACAGAGGAAAGAATGGGGACCTATAAACCAAAAATGTGCTTTTGTGAAGCTTTTGCGGCATAGCTTTATTGGCACTTCTCAGAAGCAGAATTATTTGTATGTGGTCTGGAATGACTTTGTTGTATGATCGGTGCGTTTTCAGAGAGACTGAATTTATAATCGGCAACTTTATTTATAAACAAACTGTACTGTTGGCGTATTGACAGGACTGCTGATCTAAAATAAAGTGTAGCCTACTGGGCAGTGAATGACAGGAGGCTATACGGTCAGTGGAATGTTTCATCTTCTAACTCTGGGTCCACCTAACTTGGCATTTAGAGACCCGGCACATATGTCTATCACAAATGGATCTATAAAATGCCAGAGATTGTGTATAATTTTCTAAATATTTTCAAGAAAATCTGAAAATAATTGAATAGAATATATTCTGATATGTTTTGATGTTTTATTTTTCATATTTTAAAGAAATGATGCAACAAATCAGCACAAAACTAGAACAGGATTCATTATTATAGTAGGCTGCACCCAAATGATAATACCAAATCATACTGTTCATTTATTGAATTATTATAGTTTACTTCCATGTTGTTTCTACATCAAACAGTAACGTCACTTGTAAATCAAGACAATCACTTAAATAACTGCATCACCTTGTAGACAGCACCAATATCATGTACTGTATATTATGTACTGTATGTGTACACGCAGAGGCAGACCTACGGGACAGGCAAGCCAGGCAATTGCCTGGGGCCTCAGACTGGGGGCCCTCTGTGAGCTGCAATAACAGTCGTTCACTGCAACAACACTTGAAAACAATGATTGGCAGAATAGAATTATATTTTCGAATTTTCCTCTATATTATGTACAGAAAGAGAGGGGCACAGAAGAACGATATTACATCACAGCTAGTTTATTTTTCTGTCGAGTTTAGATAAGCAACTTCTACTGTGGATTAGATCATTTATTTTTCATGAAAAGAGTAGTTGTGAGATGTCATTGCCAGCTTTTGAACCTATATTGTGTTTCAAAAACGATATTGTATGTTCACGGTCCTTTTCGGCACCGTTCCTGTTATTTTTGGAAAATAACTGTTTAGTGTTATAATAGGTTGTGTGTGTGTGTGTATGTGTGTGTGTGTGTGTGTGTGTGTGTGAGTGTGTGTGTGTATGCGTGTATTTATCACTTTGTGGGGACCAAATGTCCCCATAAGGATAGTAAAACCCGAAATGTTTGACCTTGTGGGGACATTTTGTCGGTCCCCATGAGGAAAACAGCTTATAAATCATACTAAATTATGTTTTTTGAAAATGTAAAAATGCAGAAAGTTTTCTGTGAGGGTTAGGTTTAGGGGTTGTGTTAGGTTTAGGGGATAGAATATAAAGTTTGTACAGTATAAAAACCATTATGTCTATGGAAAGTCCCCATAAAACATGGAAACACAACATGAGTGTGTGTATGTGTGTGTGTGTGTGTGTGTGTGTGTGTGTGTGTGTGTGTGTGTGTGTGTGTGTGTGTGTGTGTGTGTGTGTGCGTGTTTTAAACTATTGGAATACTAAACAGGTGTGGGCACTTCAAAAAGATCCAAGATAAATAATCATATTGTCGTTATATAATACATTTTTACTCCAAAACTTTTACGTCACTCGACGTCTGCGAACCGTCTATTATAATATGTGACATTGTGCTGCCATCTGGTGGTTAGCCAATACGTTGTTTGCAAGACTTGTTGGACTTCTCGAAAATGTCCAAAACGTGTCTTTACAGATATGTCTTTACATATCATATTTCAAATAGGCCTACGGTTTTCCTCATTGCTTAGTTTCAGATATATAACCAAATAAACTAAATAACATAGAACATTAATTTATAAGATACTTTGTATTCATTTTGAATTTTATTGAACACCAGAGGGCATTGTTTAATTACTGATTGTCAACATTGCGATTAGCCTTGTTTCTAATTAAAATAAAATAAAATAACTGGGGTGGGTCTGGCTAAAACCAGCCAAATAAAAACCTCATTAGCCTTCACTGAGAGTGAAAAGACCAGCTAAAACCAGCCTAAGCTGGTTTGCTGGCCTTAGCTGGTCAGTTGGCTGGTTTAAGAGGGGTTTTGAACACTTTTTAGCTGGTCAGGCTCCCAGCTTAAACCATCTTGGCCAACCTAGGAGACCAGCTAAGAACAGCCTGACCATGTAAAAAAAGAAAAAGAGTTCAAAACCTCTATAAATCTAGCCTGATCAGCATTACGACCAGGCTGGGCGACCAGCTAAAACCAGCCAGCCAGCTTAGGCTGGTTTTAGCTGGTCTTTTCACTCTCTGTGAAGGCTAATGAGGTTTTTATTTGGCCCTTAATAAGATTCGGGTTGATCAAAGGAGCTGTTTTCCAAGTAATTTCAAATGAGAAATCCTCAATGCCCCAATTCACGTCATTAAATCTGTGAAAAGCAAATAGAAATAAAATCTGATATCGCAAATTAGATCAGAATTCAATAAAAAGCCTAAATGAGACATTCCAGCAGGAGTGTCAAAGGTCGTCAAGAGTGAACCCATTACTCTGAAAGGATGTCCCAGTCCTCAGTGGAGCGATATACTGAGAGAATGGGTGAGTCATTATGTCTGTTATAATCAGTTGCTCACTTGTTTAATTATTTATGCTGTATAATTACGGTTGTGTGGTGCTGGTGGGGAAGTGTTTCTCAAATAATGAGTTTTCAAATAAACACTCATTGGATGATGGAAACTCAATTTGTGTCGCAGAGTGCATGTTGCTTGATGTTATAATTGTGTGGTGGGTTAATGAACAGCCTCCTTGTGTCACTTAGGTAGATCTGTGATATCCATATTGGCTGATTGGCTGGCACTCATTATTCTATCCTTTATTTTATCCTGCAGGTCATCATCCCCCTGTGACAAGCTGACCACACCTAACCTGATTTTATTAAGGCTGCTATGATGATGACAATGTTCGCTTTCAGCTGTAGCTGCTGAGGGTTCTGTCACTTTCACAGTCTTTTTTAAAGTATGTTTGTATCATCTGTCTGAGTGTGTTTCTAAACTCATGACCATACACTTCTGAACATCAATTTACTTGTTTTACTGAAAAGACTAAGACTAAGAATACACCACAGACAATACAATATATGGAACTTCTCCCCCCAGTTCACAGAGCTACAGGGTCAGTTTTCTCCAGTTTTGCTTGTTAATAGTAGCATTTAATGGAAAGGAAGACTATATAAAATGATGAATGTGCCAGTGATTCTAGTGAGTGCATATAGATGAAATACATTATTTATGTAAATTATTTTAACATCAGTTTTGCATTTCAAACATTTTTTACACTGCAGTTTTTTAGCAGGAAAATTAACTTCTTAATATTGCCTGAAGTCATCAAAATTTCCACTGAAACGCTGTCCTCCTCAGCCTCCTTATTTGGTTCTAAATTAAAGATGTAAAGATTTTGTCTAAAAAAGGCTTTGAAGAGAGTAGGTGGAATTGAAGTGGCGTCATTAAGCAATATTATAAAGCTTAACAGCACACACGATAGCTATACAGTGCAATTATGGAGATAAGCAACTCCTCATCAGAGCAAAATAAAGCTTTGTAGGCAAGGGAGTGTTGAGGCAGATTTTTCAGAGACCCCTGATTACCTCACAATGAAGCAGAACATCTCAGACTGCAGACCCCACTGTGTGCAGACAGCCTTTCCAACAATACCATGAATATATCACTGGTGCTTCAAGTAGAAAGGAGTAGAAAGGCTTTCACTTTCTGCATTTTAACTTAAATAGAAGGACTCCAATGCAATATTCATGTTACGGTGTGAGTTAAGAAGTAAGTGTCAATTCCATTAAAGAAGACGTTAGTTAACTTGTTCATGCTTCAAAGGCTACATTGCTCTTTTCATGCATCAGGAGGAAAGATGTAAACAGGGGGGGGGGTTAATTATTTATCAACTTTAACAGGAAGCATAAAAAAGAAAAGAAAAAAAGAGTTGATTACGTCTGACAGTGAGATCCCAAGCAAAACCTGTAGGAACATAATGTTGAGCTGTTTTCTGAAGAAGCGCATTGCATGCCCTGCTTTGCTCTTTGTACTTTTCCCTTTAACATTCTCCCAATGTATGACAGGGCAAAGGCAGCCTATGCAATCAAACACCCTCTGTTACATTTGTTCTCCCTGTTTTTCTCTTATTTATCATATTTTTCCTCATCTACACCCAGAAACATTTGAAATGCTCTTTCGCTTTGTGCTTGACCAGCTCTTTTGCTCTTTTGACATTTTTCCAGGACAAGCTGTCCCTTGAAGTTAACATCACTGAATCAACCTTATTACAATAGGTTACACAAACAAAACTCATTTTAAGGGTAGATCAAGAAGAAATAACTCCTTAAGGTATCAATGTGAGTTTACCACCATTTACAGTGCAGCTTCCTTGTTACTTGTTACTATGTCAAATGTAGGGAAGATTACTTCTTTTTAGGTAATCTAATCTGATTATTTTGATTACTCATTTTGCAAGTTTTGCTAAATCTAATCAAATATTTCAGGTTCAAAACAAGTTAAGCTCAGTCAAACAGCATTTCTGGCATTATGCTGATTATCTAAAAAAAATTATTTAAACTTGTCAACCTTTTCTTAAAAAAAAAAAAAAAGGTTTACAATAGAAAGCATATGCAATGGAAGTAAATGGGACCATTCTGTAAAGGTAAGAATACTCACTTTTTCAAAATTATAACCACAAGATGTAAACAATATGCATGAAGATAATGCCATAAACCCTATAACCATAAAATGACAGACAAAAACACAGATTTAATCAACTTTACTGCTCAAATAATACACAGGGTTTAACAGAAGTAATAATTAAATTGCTTAAAAAAATTCTAAGCTTCAAATTTCTGACTTTAAATTGGCCCCATTCACTTCCATTACAAGTGCCTCACTTTAAACTTGATTATAATTTTTTATAAGGAGGGATGAGTCGAAATAATTTTTTGTAGTACTCAACAAAATGCCACAGATGTTGTTGACTGAGCTAAAAGGAATAATTCACACAAAAATACAATTTCTCTCATCATTTACTCACCCTCATGCCATCCCAGATGTGTATGACTTTCTTTCTTCGGCTGAACACAAAAAAAGAGTTTTAGAAAAATATCTCAGATCTGTTGATTCATTTAGTGCAAGTGAATGGTGGTCAACATTTGAAGCATAAAGGCAGTATAAAAATAATCTATTCGACTCGACTTGGTTAAATTCATGTCTTTAGAAGTGATATGATAGGTGTCGGTGAAAACAAACGAAGACAAACTCTTAGGCGAGAAGAGCATTTAGAAGAGCTGTTTAATTTACAAGTTGAGATTTATAGTAAAAAAGGACTTAAATATTGATCTGTTTCTCACCCACACCAATCATCTCACTTCTGAAGATATGGATTTAACCACTGGAGTAATATGGATTACTTTTATGCTGCGTTTATGTACTTTTTTAAGCTTCAAAGTGCTGGTCACCATTTACTTTCATTTTATGGGCCTACAGAGCTGATTTTTTTTTTAATCTTCATTTGTGTTCAGCAGAAGAAATATAGTTGTTGTGGATTGCATGAGGGTAAGAACATGATGAGGGAATTTTCATTTTTGGGTGAACTATTCCTTTAACTTGTATTTAACCTGGAATGTTCCTTTAAGTAACTTTCATTTCAATAAACATCGTAATTTTTAACATAATCAGTAAATTACATGTAATCCATAAAAGCAACTGTAATCTGATCACACAACATTTTCAAAATGTACTTGATTTTGTAAACTGATTATATAATCCAGATTACATGTAATTTGTTACTACCCAACTCTTCTCATGACAGTTGTCGTGTCTGAATTTTACAAAACCTTGCTTGTACTGTTCTCATCTGGGCTCTTAACCTACTGATCCGTGTATGGCAAAGCTTGACATTGACTGATCTTGAGTGTGTTGGATTGTCTTGTAGGATACACAGAACATTGATGCATGTGAGAGGAAACACAATTACGGACAAAATCGTCGCTGTTAGCCTAATGACTAATGCAATCAGTGGACTGGAGTGTGGCTGCCACTGATATGTGGTATAGTCTTTGACAATGAAGTGACCTGATACAGTGAGTCTCTCCATAGGCTGACATCTACCAATACTCACTGACCACTTCGCAGCTTCATTAACTGACTCAAACCCCGTTTATCGACTCCATTTTTTTTGGTTTTGGTAATCTAAACACTGTGTGTAGTGAGACTTTTTTGCTCATGTTCATGTTCTTGTGTTTTGCATCCCTCCCCTTGACATAATAGGCAGTCTTTGTTGTTCTGTTAACAAATAAGGGTCCAACACTAACAAGGGTGCTCTGGAAAAGTGTTGCCGCCCTCTTAGTAATTGACCGCCAGTATACACAGCTCTTTCTCTCTGGTTTAGTGAGTCCCCCTGTTGCTATGCTGAAGCTCTTCAGCTACCCTGAGCCAACCTTAAACTGCCTGACTTTTTTAATCATACTTTTACAGTCAAAACCAGGTTCAATGTGATTGTAAAATTCTCAGTCCACTTTACATCTACTTTCAACTCATCGAGGTCATAATAGAATATTTAGTAGAATTGCAAATTGCAATAAACTGCCAAAAATGGTAATGGTAAATGGAACAATAACCCCAGACACTTCAGAATAAATCCTGCAAACCTTACATGAAAATGGAGAAGAAATGAGGAAAGCATTATTTCAATGCTGTGTCCAATAACGTCATAGAGTCTCTTCTGAATGAACCTCCATGCTAGTAAATGTGACTTGATGTGATTCCATCAATTTGATGTGGCACATGCATAAATAAGTATGTTTGCTCTTAGTGCAGTTCCAATTTTAAACCTTACTAGAGAGGCAAATAAGGCTTTAATGCACTTAACTTGATCACCTGAAGGCACACCCACACAAAATCAATTCCAACAGAAGTCTTTCCTGCTCAAGAAACTAGAGTCTCTCAAGGGTATTAACAAGATAGGAAAAGAATGGGAGGTCATCGACATGCCAGCCAAAGGTGTGAGAATACATCTTTGAACCGAAACAAATTTGCCAAGATCTTGTTAGAGTTTGAAGGAATACGTGGATGAGTCTGGCAGATAACGAATTCCGATCTCTCCCACACAAGATTCCTCTTTGAGATTTGTCTTCAAAGGAACAAAAACATGTTCCTTTTTGCTGCATATACACACAGCCTCCTTTAGTGGCTCGGGGAAACATAGTTTTTTTCAGAGGGCAATTATCTAATTGGGAACTTAAAAGTGAGATTTCTTTATTAAAAGCTGTCAAACGGCCTTTGTTGAGAAAATTGGAGTTATTGATTATGGGAGATTTCTTCAACTTCAGACCTGATTAGAGGGTGGAAAACCTTCACCATACTGAAAGATTACAGCAAACTAGCATTTAAAAACTGTCATGTCAAATTGCAAATGATGTATGAATGCACAACTATAGCAATGCTTATGCTTGTGCTACTGCAGCTGACAGTGTATTTTAGGTTATGTGCCTCTCAGCCATTCTCACACTTGGTCTGGATTTGAAACCCAATGGCAACCCTGTCCTCTCCAGTAATCATCTCTTCAGAAATGGTCTACACTGTTGTGACAAGAATAACACCCTCAGGGCCTTATTTTAGCAGTGTGGAAAAGGTTTTGAGTAATGACCGTGAAAAATGAAAAATGTTGCTGGTGTTAAACTGTTCAAATGACATGCATGCTTATGAACTGTCTGGCTGGGACAAATTGAACAATTTTTCTAGGAAAAAGATGAAATAGACGCTCTTTGACGTGAATGGCAAGCGAAACTACCACGACTGTGGTCGTATTAATAAACAGATATGAGACTGTGCTGAGGGAAAAGATTCTGTCAAGCAATAATACATAGTAATTGGAATGATATGACTCATACCCATAGAGCAGTCAGAAAAACCTGATTTGATCCCAGCCTCTGTATGACAATAGATCCTCATGAAGCAACTCAGATCTGATCAAAGTGAGGGTTAGTCTTGCATGTAGCAGGAAACATAATTTATCATTTAACATTTATCACTGTAATTGTAAAGTTTTGAGGCAGAAGTCCAATTACACAAATGTGTGTTTTCTCTAGCAGTGGTTTTGTATGTTGGATTCAAATCCCTAGTTTAACATCTCACTCTCAACTAACCCTTGTGCTGTGTTCGTTTTGTGTTCCCAATAACACAATAATATAGTTTATATATCTCTGATATTGCAAATATTATCCAAAGATATTGCATGAGATCTTTTTAACAACTTCTTTTTTTATAATTATGACAGGTTTTGTACATTTTTTAACATATGTATTTTTTTATATATATATTTTTTTATTTATAGAAGGATTACTTGAACTGGGCCAGTGTGGGGCACTGGGGAAATTGATAATAATTATAATAACATAATACATTAAAAAACAGTTGCTTGATCTGAACCAAATATGTCATGTCATTTTAAAGCTTAGAATATGGACTTTACAATGCATAATGCCATTTTGATTTCAATTCCTATCTAATTTACATTCAGTTCCATCTTAGCATTTACCTTCAAAATATAATTATAAGATTTAGGGGAGAGCGGGGACGGTTGCAACATGGGACAGTTGCAACATGGCTTATTCCTCCAATCAGGAATGAGCTGGAGTGATGATACTCATACTGCACATGCTCAGTTAGCCCCTCCTCCTTTCTGGAAGAAAGCAGCCACATGCGACCATTCCTTCTGCAAAAAAATACTTTTTAAGTATTCATGCTCAGAGTTTTTGTCATACTGTCTAAACAGTTTGCGTGAAGCATTATAAAGTCATATCATTTTAATCAGTGTTTTCATAGCTTCAAAAAGGCATAGATACCATGTGTCAAAGCTATTGTGTCAAGCTAGCATAGCAAGTATTCTCATGGCTGTGCATTCTTTTCCTTATTACTTCCTGAAACATATAACAGACAATTCAATATTCTTAACATATACATTAATGTAAAGAAATTGGTCCAAATCGTATGTGTTTTCAGATACTATATGTGAACAAAATCAAGAAATTTTATTCCAATTGGATTAAGAAAAAAACACAACATAAGGGTTAAAAAATACAAACTGTTCAAATAAAGTTTGTGAATATCCTATATCCTAAATATCATAAAATTTTGCTATAGCTGTTGGGTTAAGAAGTCTTGGTCAACTAGATAATGATAGACTGTTTTAGCTGAAACCACAATAAATTTTGTTCTCAAGATTTCACATTTTTATTGGGGCAAGATATGTTTTAAATGTTAAAAATGTTTTAAAAAAATATATATGTATATTTTTTTTTACATTGGTTTAATATTTGTATTTGTATCTGTTTCACATTTTACTTTTACATTTACATTTAATAATTGACTGTTTAATTCCAGTTTGGTTCCATTATTACCACTTACTCAATATAGTGCAACAATACATTGACACAAAAGGTCAAAATGTGCTAAAATAACATAATTTTACCTGCTCTAAAAAAGTGGTACCCTGCGATTGTTACCTTAAGTAGCTATTTCTACCTGATCTCACACTTAAAATTAGTTTTGTTCGTATAACCAATGTTGATTTAGACATGTTTAATAATATTTGTGAATTGAATAATATAAGTTCAATTAAATCACACATTACCACACGAAGCCCATTTTTTAGGTTTGCAATGTTTTCTGTGTGGACATTAATGGTGGAAATGTTATATCAACCTATAAGACTGTAAAGAAAAGGACTATCCACTGGATTAAAAAGTGTGACAACTTGCCCCGGGCTCCCTATTTATTGTTATGGGAAAATCTTAAACTTGAAAAGCTATTTGGAATCAGTTTAATAATTGCCTTTAATAATGTAGTCAGTGTAGCCTAAGGGCAACTCATATGACGACGTCTTCTAAAACGATTAAAGAAATATAAGAATCATACATAATAATTCGTTCACACGCAATGTTTTGAGATGTTGAGATGTTGTTTACTCTTGTTGTGGACATCAACTTTACGCAATGAGTCATCGTCGGCGTCCTTATTACGCATGGACAAAAATCAATGTATAAGGTGGAGCAAAAGAAGGAATGAAGTGAGTGGTCTCTCAAGTGGAGCAGATATAAAGTGATTGGACCGCGGGAAGTGTGTATTTACTTGAATCATTCTCGGCTTTGAACATGGAGAGCTCCAAACTCTGGACAACAGCGATGGCATGCGCCGTGCTACTCTCCTTCGTCCACGGTGCTGAAATCGACTACTTTGACAATGAATCTGACTTGGAAACGAGAGATTTGAGAGATTTTTACCCAAAGGACCCAAATTTGACCAACGAAAAGCAGCTTGTAAGTATTGCATAATCCTGGGTCTTTCTTAGCTCACAGATATATATGTATATGTATATAAAGGAGATCCAAATACATTTACTTGCACTGTAGAACTAATTTACATGTTGACATGTTCACAGCTCGGGGCTTTGCATGATGTTTTGGAGAAATTGCAGAGTAAACCAATCTCACTTTGGGAAAAGAAGTTTGGGCGCGTTCCCACAGTGAGTACAAAGCAAGATTTTGATCATTTTTATCTGGTACTTGACAAGATATAGGCCTAATTATATATCAGCTCTTTAAGTACAGTAGAGTAAAATAGCTTTTGTTTTTTAAACACACTCAAAATAACACATTTGTTATTTAATCCAGGGGCAATACTATGATTTCAATTTAGGGGGGCTCAGCCCCCAACAACATGTGCATATTTAATGTATCCACTCTTTAGCATAGATAATGTTTTTTATTTACATCAATCAAGATAGCAGGCTACTATTCATTCAGAACATTGTCATTTTCTATTATAAACACTTATACATTTAATAATAATAAAAAAGAAACCATTTAAAGAAACATTAAAATAATATCTTTTTTTATTATTTTACATTTATAAACAAAAAAACCCTGAAGCTGTTAAAAACACCTGCGTGCTGATCGCAAAGTCAAATATTTGTAGGAGGGCTGAGATTAATTTTAGGGGGGCTGAAGCCCTCCTAAAAAGTGTCTAGTAATGCCTATGATTTAATCTCATTTACATTAAATCAGAATTGTAATTTACACAACCATACCACATTATTAATTTTTGTGAATTGTTTACTTATAAATGAATTGCATATTTGGGCATGCAGTTGTCTAACACTGATGCTTTGTTTTCACATCAGTGTGACGTCGGGGAGCAATGCGCCATCAGGAAAGGATCAAGAATTGGCAAAATGTGTGACTGTCCACGTGGAGCATTTTGCAATTACTTTTTGCTGAAGTGCTTGTAAACATAACAGCCATAAAGTTGGAATGTGAATTGGAAATATACACATCCGGATACAAAAAATATTTATACATTATGTTCTATTTTTATGATTATGAAGTTCTAACATAACCGATGAATTTGAAAGATTATTCAATTATTTGCTGCCTGTGAAGTGTAATTCAACCTGGATAAAATGTGTGCACCTTTATTTTCTAAGGCAGTCTGTGTGTTTCCTAGTGTCATAATTTTTTTTTTTTATGCCATATAAATTCATTTTTTCAATGCACATGAAAAGTATTCTTTAAATGATAAGAAACATTATTGCTATTGGTTGCAGGAGAATTGCAGGACACAAGTTATTTTAGTAAATTATACATGTAATCTGGATTACATAATCAAATTACAAAAATGTTGTACTTGTAAATAAATTAAATTCCATTTTAAAATCCTTGTAATCAGATTACATTTGATTTGTTATGGATTATATGATTACATATTCATCAGACCAATCAGTAAATTGTTCATAACTGAATCATTTTTGGGTTTATGATGCTGATTCACAAATACAGCTGGTCTGATCTATTACCACACATGGAAGGTGTTTGTAATACCACAATTATAGGAAATTGCCAGAGAAACAACCTGTTTAAGTGTCTGTTTTACTCAGAAACAGTCAAATAGCAGGTAAAACACATCATATCAATTAACATATTTTAGAGTTTTCTTTAATGCACTTAAGCAACATTATCAAATATTGTACAGGCTTATCCTACTCGAATGAATGCGACATCAAATAAAAAATGTTAGGTAAGAAATAATTCGAAAGTAATCAGATTAGATTAATTGAAAATGTAATCCAATAGATTACATTTCTGACTACAATTTTTGTCATGTAATTTGTAATCAGTAACAGATTACAATTCAGGGGTACCCATCTATCTACCTAGATGTTTACACTATAATGAATTTAAAGTAGTTCTAAGATATTAAGGGCAAAATATGATGTTATAACCTGGGTTAATTTTTGTCACCTTGAAGCTTAAATGTGTTTATGTAAATTATTATTCATAAATGTAAGACATTAAAACTTCAAGTCTTTATTCGGACTGTTAAGAATGAAGCAATTTTTTAATGGGCATGTTCGATTCGATGATCTGATGACCTCACTATACTTCATATTATTCATATACTTGTATCCCCTGTACACCATCTTAAAGGAATTGTCTTTTATCTCATATCATCATTGTTAGAGATTTTAATTTTTTTTTTGTCATTCTCTTTCTTTTGATTGTCTTACTTACGGAATTTGATCAGTATGCATTGAACAGCTTAGTTATAAAAAGGGCACAACATTTGTGACATTTCTGTATTACAAATGTCTCCTGACTCATGAGAGGATGTGAAAAAGAGCACATATAGTACAGGCTCTCCCATGATTAGCTTTGCCTGTGAGGCTGAGTCCAGCATGCAGCCAAGCAGCAAATTACACCCAAATTCCCTGTCCTGTCAATCAAAATCTGCACCCAAATGTGTGCTTTCACTCCTTGTTAGGTTCATTAATGTTTGGTAATATTTTACAGATTGCTAACAAAAGAGCTGGGGAGAACTCTGGGGTGTGCATGTCTGCTGATGCTTGTTGGCACTTTGGTATCATTTATATTTTTACAACCACCACAATCATGATTAAAACTGTCTTAAGAAGTATTTTTGATTAATAAAACGAGGTTGCAACAATGTTTAGGTATAGCCTATGCATTGTTTTGTCAACATTTAAACCATGTTAACCACCCATTCATTATAGCTAAACTTCAATACACGCCACATTCATTAAAGGGCCTGATGTATAAAAGAGATTCGAAATATGCCAGAAATAGGTCTAACACATCTCTTCTTATTGGAAAAGATGCATATGCCTGGGCCTAATTTTAAAGTGTTTTATCAAAACACCAATCAAACTTCTGTGTCCCTTCAAGCATTTCATATTTGGATTTCAAAACCATTTTTCATTATTCAACAGTTTTTCAGTTGGTTGTCAAATGAAAAGGGACTATAAAATTCAGCAAGTTTAATTAAATTCCAGGTCCTAAAGGAAACTTATTACGGGTGGTGGTAATGTGAACCGTATGTGATGTGCTTTGCTCAAGGCAACTGAATAAAATATGCTCATTGCATTTACAAGTGGTAAAAAAATACCTCTGAGACTATGTACCACTTGTACTCAACCTACTACAATAATTGATAGTGTAATTTAAACAAACACTTTGGCTTATTCTTATTTGATCCTTTACGTGTTTACAATACTACTGATGACACTGAAAACTTTTTATGCCCTCCAAGTAGTCTCTGAACTGGAGAATTGATCCATCACTTAAACAACCAAATACTGTGCACTGTAGACAGTAAGTACTACATCATCAGAAAAAGACTGGAAATCCAGCAATTGTTCATCAAAACGATAGAAATGTCAGCAAAAATATATAATCTATATATATATATATATATATATATATAGTTTAATACAAATAAGAAATCAGAGTATCTAGTATTATAGAAACTGGACCATGGCAACACACAGGTGAATTTCAGACTAAAATAAACTCCCACATTTAACATCATTTTTAATCAATGACATTTTTACTTTTTTATCTATTTATTTGAACATTAAACAACTCTGCCCAATGGTCCACAAAAACATTAACAATATTGCGCACTGTTTTGACAATGTATGTACAGGAAATTGGTTGTGATAGGTTGTATAAAAATAATAAATTAAAAAAAATGTCTTAGATTTTAAAGGGGAGGCAAAAGTTTTATGAGATAAATAATCAGAGCAAATAAATTCCAGATGTACTCTTGTGAATAACATCCTTTTGAATTGACACTCATATTCCATTTCCAACAGGTTGTCATCCACAAACTGTATATTCTCAATGTAAGGTTGTAGCAATAAATAAAACAAATCGTATTCAAGGTTTTTGAATCTTTTACTAATTAAAACAACAGGTTTTCAAACCACTTCAACGCAGTTACAGATGTTTAACAACCCAAAACTTGATAAACACAAATCAAACATTTTGGGACAAAAAAACTGTCTGCCACTATTTTTTATATCTCTTTATAAACCATAGAATAAACCCATTACGTCCTTCTTCAAAGTGCCATTCTGAAAGACCATGTAGCATAACTGAACTCTGAACAACGCAAACATTGGAAACTGCAGAAAGGATCTCAAAGGCTGTCACAACTGAATCAGAAACTTCATATTTAACAGTAACCCTGGTAAATCTCCAGCAGAATGCAACTTTACTGGTCTCCCTGAAAGGGGTAGATGAGAGCTGGAGGAAAGACTTGAGCTCTGAGCTGTTCATCCAGCAGAACCAAATCTTCGACGTCTAGTCCTCTGAACCTGCGGCGGCAAACTTTCACTGTCACTTTCCGCCCTTGAAATACTTTGAGGGCTTCCTTGGAGGCCATTGCCCTAGCGGCACATTTATCACGTCCGTAACCTGTGCCCATGTAAACGGCGTGGCAGCGCAGTTCACATACCTGGCCTTCTTTCTGGGTACGTCCCGAGGGCAGGTCAGGAATGTCTTTGAGTGGAACGAACACACAGCTAAGGCTAGCCTTGCATGAATCCACACAACTGCGCAAGATCTCAAAATGTTCAAGGTTGGGGCCATAGCCACCCGCAGACACAAGCTTCCATGCAATAGCCTTGTAGAGTCGGTTGAAAAAGGGCTGGTGTTCTGCGGGAGCCCCTAGTGGAGGGCCTGATTTCACTTTACTGGCAGCTGGACACGCAACACTCTTCACTGGAGCTTTAAGGTCAGTATCATTGGGTTTATTCTTCTTTACCTGGCAGTCAGCAGCCACTGCTGCAAAGTAAATTTAGAGTAAATCAGTGATGCAAATAATTGTGTGACATAATAAAATAAATATTTAAATTCAGGTTAAGCTCAATCGACAGCATTTGTGGCATAATGTTGATTACCAAAAAAATTCATTTCGACTCATCCCTCCTTTTCTTTTTATTTGTTTATTTTATAATTTTTTTTTAATCCCCTTTTCTCCCCAATTTTGAATGCCCAATTCCCAAATCACTCAAGTCCTCATGGTGGCGTAGTGAATCGCCTCAATCCAGGTGTCGGATGACGAATCTCAGTTGCCTCCACGTCTGAGACGTCAATTCAAGCATATTATCATGTGGCTTGTTGAGCGCATTACCGCGGAGACGTAGCGTGTGTGGAGGCTTCACCCTATACTCCATGGGATCCGCACAACGCACCATGCGCCACATCAAGAGCAAGAACCACATTATAGTGACCACGAGCAGGTTACCCCATGTGACTCTACCCTCCCTAGTAACCGGGCCAATTTTGGTTGCATAGGAGACCTGGCTGGCGTCACTCAGCACGCCCTTGATTCGAACCATGACTCAAGGGGTGATAGTCAGCGTCAATACTCGCTGAGCTACCCAGGGACCCCATGCCTCATTTCTTTAAAAAATAAAAAAAGAAGCAAGAATCGAGGTTACACTGAGGCACTTACAATGGAAGTGAATGGAGCCAATTTTTGGAGGATTTAAAAGGTAGAAATATGAAGCTAATCATTTTATAAAAGCATTTACATTAATTCTACTGTTAAAACTCTACTGTCGGCTTCTATGACTTTGTTCATAGTAAAGTACAACCAATAGCTGGAATCAAGTAGACACGCATATTTTCAGAACTTACCACGTAGTCCAACTTCCTCAATCACTTTCCTCCAAGCGATGTCTTTTCTCATCCGGTCTCTGTACATGTATGATGTTGTGTCATGCAATTCCGGGTACCCATACTCCGCTACAACAATTTTTTCATAAATTTGTCCAGATTTCTTCTGCTACTACGTCAGTGACATCCGGACAACCTCAATGCTGATAGGCTTTCGCTACCACGAGTCATGCAGATTTTTTGCTTGAGTTAAAAAATGTAAACTCACACGAATGAAGCGATTTTGCGTGTTCGAGTCGAGCCGTTCGTATATACTCGCATCTTTGCATTGACTTTGTATATAATCGCGCTGTGCGAAAAGCTCACTTCGTATTGTATGTGAACGCACCATATGGCTGGAATATTCTATTGACCAATCAGCATTCAGAGTAATCACTATTTGTTTTTTTAAATGTAATCTTTATTGCCTGAACTCAATAACATAAATTAAAAAAATAAAACACAAATCTCAGTCCATTTTACCTGAGGCGGCAGGTCTTTTTGTTTTCCCCATGATTTCATCTCTAGTCTTTCGCCCAGGGGCTTTGTTCACAGTGATTCCTTCTGCCATTTCATTTATCTTGTCCATTACAGGTTGTGGGTATCTGCATTAACCACATTTACAAACAATGTTTTAACAAATACATAATTTATGAAATAAAAAGTAAAAGTACAGCTAATTAAAAAAAGTCCATCATGAAATGATAATTACCGACAGCCCAGAAACACATGGTTGGCCCAAACCATGGACAGAGACAGTAGCCTGTCCAAACTAGGACTTGGGGTCCCAGGTCGGATGGTAGGGAAGATCTCCATATTGCGCAGGACAAACTCTCTTCTAGCATCCCACTGTTTATTTGTCTCACAGTGTCCTCTTAATGATTCCACCCAGTTCACCAGGTGGGGATTCTGACCGAGGAACTCAGAGACAATGTCTCCTCCTCTCCCCTCCGCCATCACTAAAACCACACAGAATAATCAACGCACATATTTAAACAACTCAGTTTGATGATTCTGACGTTCATATGTTCACAAAGTGTGCCACCTGTTTTAATCACAGACAAACTGTGTATAAAGGCTTAAGATGCAAGACCATGAGGGCTGTAAATATAGCCCTGTAACTCAGCGACAAAAATACAGTGGATTAATGGCTGGCAAAATATCTAACGTTGCAGACTAGATCTGGATAGCGTAGCATCGTAACTTAACCTCAGTGTGGTCAGTGTTATTGTTTTGGGGGTTTTCACCTTGCGGTTCGGAGCTTCCGTATTTGAGATCGAATTGCTTATAGTTTGGCTAAACTATTGATCACGTTGTAATTACTAAAGCAAGTAAGTAAGTATTTATTATTTGCACGAACTGTAAGTTCTACATGGCTCTAATGACAACTTGAATTTCATTTTATAGAGTCAGGGATTACTCAAAAAAGATATATGATGCTAAAATAAACGGCAAGAGCAAAAACAAGAAAGTTTGCAACAGTTAAATATGAGATAACGTGCAACGTTTACCTCTACAGTTATCCCTTCCGTTGACTCCTCATCAACTATATATAATAAAATATGATTATTTGTAATGTTGTGGTGGAACTGCCAGTGTGCTTGCTTGGTCGAGCTTGGGGTTGCGTCATCAACATGCGACGAGATTTTTGGCGGTGTGAAAATATCAAAGATGTGATGTGAAGTTTCTATCTATATTTCTATTATCGTGATATTCATTCATTCGCTATCTGACTAACAACGCCATTGACTAACTACTGGGATTGAGCGGATATTCTGGAACAATATTCACCTGGAATAAAAGGAATGGATTGCCGATATTTTATGCAGGATATGCATTTCAATTTATTTTTCAATTGATTTATGATTATTATAATGTCTCTTACTAAAACATGTACGTGGCAGAACCATGTGGTGAAATCATCATGATCATTAATTATTATACACAAACTGGCTGTTCAGCCAACTGTGAATTTGTAATATGAGAATTTTAATTTTTTCACCATTTCAATTACTTTTACATTAAGTTATCTGCAGTTTTTTTTTCTCTGAAAAGAGGTATTTCTTGCAAGACAAGGCAGTACAATTGTTTGACAGTGAACCACAACCATTAACACAAACATCAATGGTGACAATCAGTAAACCTCATCAAGTTAAAAGATGAGCTCCTAACATCACCACACAACAACTGACTGACAGTGACAACAAAAAACAACAATAACAGTATAAATAAAGTCAGCAAACAGCAAAAAAAAAAAAAAAAACTATAACACTAACTGCATAATTCATTTATGTTGCAATGCATGCCGGGAATTCGCAAATCACCAATATTGTTCAATATGAAACATATTTTATTATATATATTTTTTCTTTTGCTGTTTGCTGACTTTATTCAGACAACTCTGTTAGGCTAGTTGGGACAACATTTGGGGGAATATTGTTGAACATTTGTTTTTATGTAGATACAAAGTAATTCACATTTCATAGTATCTGTGACTCAAAGATAATATGCTATTTCAATGGTTACAATTGGTCACTAATCAAATAAGCAAATTTGTGACTGACAATATTTACTCCTTTGTACAAAGGGTCAGATTTCCTTTCTTCCACTGAAGCACCAAAGATGCTCTATGAAACATTCTTACATTATGCTGGGATGACATGGATCATCAGGTTTTGCACTAATTTGAGGAGTCCATGCCAGCTTGGGTGCATGCTGTCATTAAAGCAAAAGGAGGATATAGCATACAAAGAAACTCCCACATGCAAGAAAACATTCACTCATGTTAGTCTGATAATATAATAAGTAAACAATATTTTTTTATAACATAAAAAAATGAAAAAAAGTATTTTCACAAGTGGACTCAATACGTCGATCGCAAAGGCAATGCTGGTAGATCGCACAAAATGTTAATTTGTACTTTCGTGAAATTTTAATAAAAATAAATGTAATGTCTTTCCTTCTTTTAGTGTCTGTCTGACTTGCACTTGACGAGTAAATATTGACCAGGCAAGGTTTTGTTTATTCAGTTGCCATGACAACTAGGTTTGCGCATGCGCCTTCTAAGGACTTCTGAGAACAGAGCGCGAAATTGTGATAATACTGCCTGGATTATGCAAAACTGTCTGATTCCATTCAGTGCAAATCATCAGAATAAGGTAAATGCCCTGACTATTGTAATCTACTGTGCTGTAGGTGTTTTGGGTTTAGCTTTAAAACTGAATGATATCAACACTGAACATTATTATATATTTTTTTATTAATTAGAAGATGAATTCCATGTAGGGATATACGGAAGAGTACGGAAGAGGATTAGGGCCAAGCAATAATAAAAGAAATAAAACCATCTCGAGAATAAAGTCATTATAATGCGAGATTAAACTCGTTAAATTTCGAGAAAAAAGTCGAAATACAATCTTGAGAATAAACTCATTAAATATCGAGATTAAACTCGTTACATTTCGAGAAAAAAATCGAAATACAATCTTGAGAATAAACTCATTAAATATCGAGAATAAAGTCATTATAATGCGAGATTAAACTTGTTACATTTCGAGAAAAAATTCGAAATACAATCTTGAGAATAAACTCATTAAATATCGAGATTAAAGTCATTATAATGCGAGATTAAACTCGTTAAATTTCGAGAAAAAAGTCGAAATACAATCTTGAGAATAAACTCATTAAATATCGAGATTAAAGTCATTATAATGCGAGATTAAACTCGTTAAATTTCGAGAAAAAAGTCGAAATACAATCTTGAGAATAAACTCATTAAATATCGAGATTAAAGTCATTATAATGCGAGATTAAACTCGTTAAATTTCGAGAAAAAAGTCGAAATACAATCTTGAGAATAAACTCGTTAAATATCGAGAATAAAGTCATTATAATGCGAGATTAAATTTAACGAGTTTTTTCTCGAAACACAACGACTTTATTCTCGATATTTAATGAGTTTATTCTCAAGATTGTATTTCGACTTTTTTCTCGAAATTTAACGAGTTTAATCTCGCATTATAATGACTTTAATCTCGAGATGGCTTTATTTTTTTTTATTATTGCTTGGCCCTAATCATCTTCCGTAGGGATACATGCAGTAGTCCCAACAAGCATTTTCTTATTTTTAAACGAAACTGTGTTTTTTTTAGTTGGTAGATCTTATTGAGTTGGTTATTTAAAAGTAGATCATCACACACAAAATGTGGGCACCCCTGCTGTACAGTATATCTGGGGTGATTTCAAAAACTTTAAATGTATAAATGTGTTTGTGATTCTGTTCACTTTCAAACATTTGCATAGGTAACTTTTTACAGTAAGGTTATAATCATTAACATTCGTTAACTACATTAGTTAACACAAACTAACAATGAACAAATCTTACAGCACTTATTAATGTTGGTTAATGTTCATTTCAATTTCTATGTTTTTTAAACTGAAAGTTGTATATGTTAACGTTGTTAATGCATTATGAACTAACAATGTTATATGCTTTAAAAACATTGTTCACGGTTCATTCATGATACCTAATGCATTTACTAATGTTAATAAATACAACCTTATGGTAAAGTATTGCCTATGTTTGTGTATAATGAATATTTATGGCATTTAATTGAATTTCTGTTCATTACTGTCCCTCTATGTTGAGATTGATTGAGGAAGAGGACATGCTCGCACCATCCCTGCAACAGTTCTCCTTGCGTGTGGAGATACTTCCCTCATACATCCCTGTTCGAGTAGCTGAAAAAATCCTCTTAGTTGGGGAGTCAGTACAAATGTTTGAAAATCACAACCAGAGCCCATCCTGAGCCGGTGAGTGGGTGGCCGTTTTGCAGCTGCTCATCGGATCTTTAAGTATTTGTGTGGGTTTTCTGTTCTAACACTGCCCTCGTGTGGTTGCTCGGGATCCATACTGAAGCATCAGGAGGACATGTTTGCAGCAGAGCTCCACAGGCTCAAGCAGCAGCCTCTCTTTGGTCTGGTACACTTTGCGAATCTGGTTGATGGCATTTGGAGCACAGTTGCTGAGGTTGGTTTATTGCTTACAAAAGTGAATCTCACCAAGCCTGTTGAGAATTGTCAGAAAAAACGTCTGGATCATATTTCAACCCGATATAAAAACAGGGAGAAAAATATTTTGCATATAGATTTTAGAATAGAATTTTGGCCATTGAGAAATTTGTATCATTCCTCCCATTTCTAATCACTGGCATGCCAAATTCCATAGAGGTATTTTGTTGAAATTGTGAAATATTTATACAACATTATAAATTGTAGTGTCTTGACAGTAGGATTCTCATTATTGCATTGCAGTAATAGACAATAAATAAATAAATAAACAGAACAATCATTGAGAAAAGCAAATTACAAACAAATTATAAAGTAAAACATCCCAACATGTTAATGAGAATGAATAATATTTTAATTATGTCACAATACAAAACATCTTTATGGTCCTATAATAGTACACATTTTCTATATTTATATAAAATGTAATTTTGGGCATGTCTTTGTGAGATTCACCCACACTAACAGCACTACCAAACACATCATCAGGTGTCCAGATACATTTGTGTTGGTGGGTTTCTGTATTTCAGCACTAATGGACTTTGATGGTAAAGGAATCTGATCTCTTGGGACAGCTCAAGGTAAGGGGGGCAATTTGTTGATTTACTGTGTCATGCACATGTTTTTGTTTTACATTATGAAGGACTTTTACTTGTTGGGGCGTGGTGAACTGTACCAGGCCTTTATTGACCTCGTTCAGCAAATGCTGAAAATTCACCATTTGCAGTTACTGAACATGGTTGTTATTTTACTGGTAACTCTATACAATAAGGTTGTATTTGTTAACATTAGTACACTACTTATACTAATACATTTTTTACAATTGAAAGTTGGATATGCTAATATTAATGCATTATGGATGTACAATGATCTTTTGTTTTATAAATTAGCACATAAATGAATATTTTTATACAGTACATTAAAAATAACCAAGAGTAATGAATGCTATAAAAATATATTGTTCTTTGTTAGTTTATTATACTAATGCATGAGGCTTCAGGGAAACGAGAGGGCTCCACACCACCTCAGGAGAGTTCACCTCGTGAGGCTCCTCCCACTCTTTGGGCTGCTCTGGGATTGGCTTACAAGGTTCAATGGCCACTGCATATTCTTTTCACCCCTGCTGTTTTGGAAAAGTAAGTCATTGTGCCATATTAGTATTCTTCATACATTAATAACAGTATGAACACAACAGCCTGCATTTTATAGTGCTCTTTATTAGAGACTATTTGCTTAATTGTAGGTATAACATAGTGTTCCATTACCTGCTGAGTGTGCGTCCAGTTGCTGGGCATTGCAGATACAGCGCAAGCATCTTTAATTTAACTAGACAGATACAGTTAAATGGAGACTCTGCAATCATATGGCCTTCTTAGTGGACAACCATCAGGTTCTACCTTAACTTGGAAAAAAATTGCATCTTGATACCAAACACCCCCTTGATACATTGTTAGGTAAACTAATAATACATGCAAGTGTTCAAATGTAGTGAAAATCCTTAGCTTAAATTTAATTATTAACTTTTATGTTCATACATTGGGTTGGCAGTTTCTGCCTCACATTCCTCACCATTTTATTTTTTTAAAGCATGCACAAATACATACTTTAAAAATCCACTAGGTAATGTATGCAATCCAAGCTCATAACTATTTACTACATACTATAATTTGGGACATTAATTCTAATCTTGCATACCCTTTAGGAGGGATAGTATGCCAATTGGGATGCAGCATCTGACTACAACATTTTTTTGTCTTTTTTATGTACAAAAATGTATAATTATTTTGGCATGTCTTGATCAGGTGGATGTTTTGGAGTCCCAGATGTCTCAGCTCTTGCAACAAATAAACTCTACTCGAGATTTTGAGAGCATCCGACTGGCCCATGACCATTTTCTCAGCAATCTTTCATTCTGCTCAAGCCTGTGAGTGTCCAGAACAAACATCTCCATGTCTTATTTATTCAAACCAAGTAATGGATTTTGAAAAGGCTGCATTCTGTGACGTGATTAAATATTAACTTTGTTTTGCTCCCAGGTTTTTCACTGTTTGAATGAGATTCTGGATCTTTGTCACAACTTCTGTTCCCTGGTCAGTCAGAACCTTGGGCCTCTGGATGAAATAGGAGCCACCCAGCTGGATCATCTTGTTAAGGTAGCTTTGATTGTGTGAGCCAATTTTGAAATTGTTTTTATATGTAATACTGCATTAGTACATGACATTGCTATATTTGTACTCTAAAGGGTTTTAGTCATCAGTCAGTCCTGCTCTTCGAGATTCTTTCCAGTGTGCGTAACCACCAGATAAACTCTGACCTGGCTCAGCTGCTGTAATGCCTAGACTACAACAAATACTATACCCAGGCAGGAGGCACACTGGGAATGTATGTCTGAGTGATGCAGTAGTGTTGTACACTGATTAATGCTCATTTAAACTAATGTTGGGTTACTTGATGTCTTTCAGTTTTGGGCCATAGAGCTGAAAATCCCAGATGCAAACTTAACAAGTGTCTATTTCTGCTTAATGGTACAAATGTCAATTTCAACATTTGTTTTGATTTGTGAATTAAATTATTGTTAATATGAAGGGCCCTTCTCATTTCATCACTGTTCATGTCTTTGCTGTACACACAAAAATGGTCTATGCCATTTTAAATAATATTTCTCAAACAGGAACATGTAACATTTGTAAATATCATGTGGTTTGTGATCGCTGTTGTGAAATAAATCAGACAAGTGAAACAATCACAATTTTTTTTAATTGAATAAAAACTATATACAGTAATTTGCATGCACTAAAACACGGAGGACGGTTAAAAAGACAAGTGAGAAGACACCAGAGGGGTGATTTATGTAGACAGATTGTGACAAAATTCAGAATTACTGTCATAGCCGAGGCACTTCCCACAAATCAGACTCTGGATCAGCCACTCCAGAGACACGACAGGAATGTCCTTGGCCACATGTTTCAGTACCTCACAAGGAGATGCAGTCACTGCCAGGTCAAACTTGACAGCTGGAATGTCTGTTAATGACAATTTACACATTATTCCACATGGTTTACCTTTATCACCACTTAAATAAATTCATATAAAAAGGCACAGCAATTAACTTATTGACTTAAAGTAATAGTTAACAATAATGAATCATTTGCTATTCTCATCATTTACTCACCCTCAAAGTCATCTGCTGAACGCAAATGAAGATCGTTAGAAGAATATTTCAGCTCTTTTGCTTTATACAAGTTAATGGGTGCCAACATTTTGAAGTTCCAAAAATCTAATGAGTTAGCAGAAAAGTAATCTAAAGTCTCCAGTGGTTAAATCCATATATTCAAAAGTGATCAATTTTAAGTCCTTTATTACTATAAATTCTTCTCTCTGCTCAGTCAATATCAACTTTACTTTCACATTTTTTCTTGTGTTTTTGGTGATTCACATTCTTGTGCATATCGCCCCCTACTGGGCAGAGAGGAGACTCTCTAGCAGAAAACTAACTTAAATATGTAAATATTGATCTGTTTCTCACCCACACCCATCATATCGCTCCTGAAGATATGGATTAAAACACTAGAGTCATATAGATTACTTTTATGATACCTTTATGTGATTTTTGGAGCATCAAAATTGTGGCACCAACTCACTTGGATTGTATGGACCTACAGAGCTGAAATATTCTTAAATCCTTAAATCATAATTTGTGTTCTGCAGGAGATAGAAAGTCATACACACCTGGGATAGCATGAGAATGAGTAAATTATGTTAGAATGTTAAATAAGTCATACTAGTAAAATCAGATAAGGCTATTTTATTCTACACAAGGGTGGCATTCCTTTTGTTATCAAATACAGCTGAATCTGTATCCCCTCTATTATCAGATAGTTTAAGTCCCAGTAAAAAGCATTCACTGGTGACAAACAACTGCTGCAGCCACACCGATAGGTGTCAGTATTAAGACAAAGATGGCTCTTGTATTGACCAGACACACGTAAATAAAAAAAATATTTGTTGCGCCATTAAAAGCCATCTATTTTGTCTGTACTAAGGATAGTGTTACTCACGAGAAATGTCTTGGTTTTCTTTATGGTGATGAACTTTCGCCACTCCACCCATGGAAAGCAAAGAAGTCCACAAATCAACTCGATCCTCTAATATGAGCAGTATCTTTAAGGCGTTAAAAGGGTTACAACGAGGATGCCTGAGGACAGAGAATACACACACACACACACACACACACACACACACACACACACACACACACACACACACAGTAATGTCACTTAGGCTATATTCACACTACAGATGAATGTGGCCCATATCTGATTTTTTTGTTTTGTTGCACAAATCTTTTTTTTTTGTTAGGTTGATCACATGACATTTTAAATAACAGACACTGGTTTGAACAGCCGACACTCCTAAACTGACCCGCATGCATGTTCATCATTATGATATGAATAACAAATTAAATTATAGGGCCTAATTAAACATTTAATTATCAGTTTAACACAGACAGGACAAATTATCTGATATTATGTACGTGAGTGATGGAGAAAGGCGGTTGATGGATAAAGTATTTTTATATAGTCATTTGCCTTCATATGGTGGACTATAAATAGTCATCAAGTTCAAGTGTAATATTACCTATGAGTGATATGTAATATCACCTATCATAGGTAATATTACACTTGAACTTGATGACTATTTATAGTCCACTATATGAAGGCAAATGACTACATAAAAATACTTTACACCATCAAATTGAAAGACAGCAGGAAAAACGGCATTTTATGTAAGGTAAGAAGAGTTCTCCATTTATTTCATATTTACATTGACTGGCTTGCATTCGTATTTTGATACAGTTTGAGAAATATAGCGAGTGAAAGGCAAAGAGCACCATTACATAAATATACATTTACATACGCATATTTAACGGGCAATCCATATGATTCGTTGAAGCAAACTGTTTTTTTCCCTTAAAAAGAAACTGAATGCATTAACTAGACATTATATAACAGGCATATGCTGGGAATCACGTGTGAAAATGACAATCGTTGAGGTAGATTCATGTAAAATCACATTAAATCTGACCTGGCTGTTCACATCGAAGACACACTGGAAAAAAAAAAATCAAGAAAAGTATTCGATTTATTTCCACATGTGAATGTGGCCCAGATTAGATTTGAAAATATCAAGATTCAAAAGAGCTTTTGGCTGTTCACACGATCAGCCAATTAACAAATCTGACACATGTGAAAAAAAATCTGATTTGGGCCACATTCAGCTGCGGTGTGAATGCAGCCTCAGTAATGAATTCCAACATCCAAGTAATATTAGATGAAAATTAAAAAAGACAAGATCTTACCACTCTACAATGCGTCCCTCTGGCCCCTGACCAGCAGGCAGCAGATAGTTCCTGTAGTTTAGCAGCTTCTTCTCCTGGCAGCAGTCTCTCACCCAGATCTGAGACACACAGGGAACACCACCTGCCACACACATCAGGTACTTCCTGGTACGACAGTGCTGGTCAGCAATCAGCAAGCTCTGATAGGCTGCTTTACACTGAAAAACCCAGAAAACACACATGCACAAGAATGCACAAAGCAATAAGTATTTTGTCCAGCTCGTGGGAAGAATAAGGTTGAGTTGGGTTGAAAACGGCTCACCTGTTCTTCATTAAAGTCAGGCAGAATCATTCCTCCTCCCGCCTCCAGCTGCCTCACCGTATATTCTTTGTTATATGGAGCTCTCTGCACATATTCTAATAATAGAAGAATCAGGTTTTGAATTAGAAAAGAGCTACATCGCAGTTCAATATTAAGATGAAATTTGGAGTCGAGACTTGAGGGTTAGTATACCTAAAAACTCAATGAATATGAATCCATACAATGAAAATGAATGGATATGTTGTCAAGCTCAACTGGAGCACCACAATAGTAGTCCACACAACCAATCCGCTATATTCAAAGTCTTCTGAAGCCATATGACAGCTTTAAATGAGAAATAGACTGAAATTTTAAGTCATAAACCATAAATTATGCTATGATGTGTTCTCGCTAGGAATGTCATAAAATACCAATACATTGATTATTGATCAGCACACTATTTTCTCAATAGTTTTTTAAAGCATTGAAATATTAACATTATCCCACATTTAAATAAGAAGCCTAATTTAAGTGTTTTCCAATTCACTGTCAGTTGGCCTTCTGTTTAATGTAGTCTGGTGTGACGAGGAGGAGGGCGTGTCTGGGCTGTGTTGTTGGACGCCTGGCACTGAGTTTTCTAATCGGCCGGAGAGAGAGATAAGGAGGGGCCAGGATGCCAGTTCGAGAGATAGAGATGCATGTGTTGTGTGTGCGCGCAAGCACTTTTATGTTATGTTTGAGTTATGTTGCTGTTCAGCCAGTTCCTGCCTCCTCCTTGCCAATGCTGTGAAACCCGGGAGGGAGGAGGGATGCACTATCGGTAAGCCCTCGCAGCTGTTGGAGGGTCACAACGCCGAGGAGGTATGGTACGGTGGTACTGGAGTGGTTCGCTAGGAGGCAGAGGATTTTGAGCAGCCTCCAGAGTCATTGCTTGGCGCCGCCGAAAGACGCCGAAATGCAGTGTGCGTCCTTCATAGAAATTAATTGTTTCTAATTTTAGAACGTGCCATGATGTCCACCAGACGCGTTCAGTGTTCGACCCCCCTTTAAATCGAATATTCTGGGTTTAAAACAAGTGTTAAGCTCAATTCACAGTATTTGTGCCATGATTTTGATTACCACAAAAAATTATTTTGACTCGTCCCTCCTTTCCAAATCGAGTTGTGGGGAGGGACTTACAATGGAAGTAAATGAGGACAATGAAAGTGAATGTGGCCAATTTCTGGAGGGTTTAAACACAAAAATGTGAAGCTTATAATTTTTTTAAGTACTTACATTAATTCTTCTGTTAAAACATTTGTATTATTTGAGCTTTCGGTTAAATTGTAATTTGTACAGTCATTTTATGGTTTGTTGACATTACATCACCATGGCAACAAAGTTGTAAAATTGATTAGAACTTTTCACAGAAAAGGTTAGTAAGTGATTTTATCACACTAAAATCATGTTTACATGCATATACAGGTGAAACTCGAAAAATTAGAATATCTTGCAAAAGTTCATTTATTTCAGTAATTCCACTTAAAAGGTGAAACTAATATATTATATAGACTCATTACAAGCAAAGTAAGATATTTCAAGCCTTTATTTGATATAATTTTTATGATTATGGCTTACAGCTTATGAAAACCCCAAATTCAGAATCTCAGAAAATTAGAATATTGTGAAAAGGTTCAGTATTGTAGGCTCAAAGTGTCACACTCTAATCAGCTAAACACCTGCAAAGGGTTCCTGAGCCTTTAAATGGTCTCTCAGTCTGGTTCAGTTGAATTCACAATCATGGGGAAGACTGCTGACCTGACAGTTGTGCAGAAAACCATCATTGACTCCCTCCACAAGGAGGGAAAGCCTCAAAATGTAATTGCAAAAGAAGTTGGATGTTCTCAAAGTGCTGTATCAAAGCACATTAATAGAAAGTTAAGTGGAAGGGAAAAGTGTGGAAGAAAAAGGTGCACAAGCAGCAGGGATAACCGTAGCCTGGAGAGGATTGTCAGGAAAAGGCCATTCAAATGTGTGGGGGAGCTTCACAAGGAGTGGACTGAGGCTGGAGTTACTGCATCAAGAGCCACCACACACAGACGGGTCCTGGACATGGGCTTCAAATGTCAAACGTCTTACCTGGGCTAAAGAAAAAAAGAACTGGTCTGTTGCTCAGTGGTCCAAAGTCCTCTTTTCTGATGAGAGCAAATTTTGCATCTCATTTGGAAACCAAGGTCCCAGAGTCTGGAGGAAGAATGGAGAGGCACACAATCCAAGATGCTTGAAGTCCAGTGTGAAGTTTCCACAGTCTGTGTTGGTTTGGGGAGCCATGTCATCGGCTGGTGTTGGTCCACTGTGCTTGATTAAGTCCAGAGTCAACGCAGCCATCTACCGGGACATTTTAGAGCACTTCATGCTTCCTTCAGCAGACAAGCTTTATGGAGATGCTGACTTCATTTTCCAGCAGGACTTGGCACCTGCCCACACTGCCAAAAGTACCAAAACCTGGTTCAATGACCATGGTATTACTGTGCTTGATTGGCCAGCAAACTCGCTTGACCTGAACCCCATAGAGAATCTATGGGTCATTGCCAAGAGAAAGATGAGAGACATGAGACCAAACAATGCAGAAGAGCTGAAGGCCGCTATTGAAGCATCTTGGTCTTCCATAACACCTCAGCAGTGCCACAGGCTGATAGCATCCATGCCACGCTGAATTGAGGCAGTAATTAATGCAAAAGGGGCCCAAACCAAGTACTGAGTACATATGCATAATTATACTTTTCAGAGGGCCGACATTTCTGTATTTAAAATCCTTTTTTTATTGATTTCATGTAATATTCTAATTTTCTGAGATTCTGAATTTGGGGTTTTCATAAGCTGTAAGCCATAATCATCAAAATTATATCAAATAAAGGCTTGAAATATCTTACTTTGCTTGTAATGAGTCTATATAATATATTAGTTTCACCTTTTAAGTTGAATTACTGAAATTAATGAACTTTTGCACGATATTCTAATTTTTCGAGTTTCACCTGTATGTAGCTTGTGTCTATACTTTTGAAAAAGTGAGTATTTTAACGTTCAAAAATTAGCCCTCATTCACTGCCATTGTAAATGCTTCACTGTAACCCAGATTTTTGCTTTTATTTTTAAGAAAAGGAGGGATGAGTCAAAATAAAATTTTGTGGTAATCAACATTATGCCACAAATGCTGTTGATTGAGCTAAACTTGTCTTGAACTCAGGATATTCCTTTAACTAATCCCACAGCTCACACATTACCAAAGTTATGTTGAGGAATACAAAAACTATTGTGCAATGATTAGCCCAATTTATTTCTGGAAAAAAAAAAAAAATGGCAATAAAGATCGACAATCTAGAAAAATTCTGATTATCGATGTGTGACGAAGGCATCGATCCCAGGCCTAGATCTCACACACCAATTTGAACATGCAAAATAAAGAATGAGATTTGAGAGCTACTGTAAAAAAATAAAACAATCAGTGAATAATGAATACAATTTAAATCTATTCCTCACGCAAAGCTATCGTATGGATTTAGAGGACTTGAAACAAAGAGTATGAGTCATAGGAACAACGTTTATAACATTTCTATGGTGCTTTTATGTCATCATTGGAACTCAACAGTACCAATTTTATGGAATAGAGCACCTGGGACATTCTGTGAAACATCTGATGTGTTTGACAGATAAAAGAAAGTCATTTTTCGGATTTGCTACATCATAATGGTGATTAAATTGACAATGTTCATATTGAACTATTCCTTAAAAAAAACACCCAACCATCAAATCACACATGCGGTCTGAGTTTGCTCTTGCCCTCACCTTCATCATCATCGCTGCTCTGCAGGTTAGACTCTCTTTCGCTTTCAGAGGATGCTGTCAGCAAAAACACAAAGCCCATAAAAAGGGAAGAGTTCTCAGGAAGAGGGCCATGTGTTGCCACCAGGTCATTAGGGTCAGATGGCAAGTCTATTCCGCTCCCAGATGTGTTGCAAGCTGCTGTCCGCTGCCCTGTTGAAGTGGAACAACAAAATAAAACTTCCAAAAAATTGGAGGTAAACACAAGCATTATTCAAATCAATGACTGGTGGTAAAATAAATTTTTAATTGTGAGGAATTAGAAAGGCACCACTCCCATCAACCATGTGAAGTGCTCACCCAAACAAAAGCAAAAAGGTACGCCACATACCAGTTGATGTTTCAAGTTGGAGATCTGCATTCCATTAAGTGATATAAAAGCACTATTTATTCACACCTTTGAATGGTTCATCATTGGTTTTATATTGAAATATTAAATGGTGACCCGCAACAGATTTAACACTGGGGAGAAAGGCAATGATTCTGTTTGTCGTTTACTTGGTTTGAGTACATTTAAAATACATTTACAGGAAACGTTCTAAAATGTGACATCAATTCATAGATATTAAAAAGAATAAAATGTTCTTCACACATTGCTAAAAAATTTAAAAAGCCCAAATTAAGCAATAAAACCAGGCATGTAATAAAACGTTATTGTAAAATGTCTCAAGATCCTGTGGTGCAAATGTTTTGCTCCACATTGCTGCTGTCTGCAAAGGGCTCCGTACCCACTCTGGCCCCTCCCCCCCTGCGTCCTCTCTTCGCAGGAGTCCTTTCATCCTCAGAGCCGCTGATGAGTTTTCGTTTCCCAGAAGGCCCTGGGGTTCTCGGGCTGTTGCTGGAGCTGCGGTTAGGGGTGCCTGTTCCACTGGGGTTCCCTCTGCGCCTCCTTTTTCCTTCTACCAGGTTATCTGATGACAGAATGAACACAATTGTGCTGAATAACTATGCCGACTCAATTTATGTAACAAATGAGCCCTTGTAAATCTATGTCCGAGCACTCAGTTACAGTCCCTTGCGACAATCAGAAAGATTAAAATAAAAAGCTGTTGAAGAAAAGTTAGTAATTATACTGCGTGTGAAGCAGATGGATGAATTAAATTAAATTCATGATTAATATTCAATCATTATTTATTATTATTATTCCTATTTTTGTTATTATGATCATAAATAATAGTCCAACTACAACACTGCTACTACTATTAATAATAATTTATTAGTAGAAATTCATAGATATGATATGTAGATAGATATGATTTGTAATTGCACGAAAAGGTCCATTAAATGCAAGTGAATGGTGAACAAATCTTTGAAGGTCCAAAAAGACATAAAAGCAGCATAAAAGTAATCCACAGAACTCCAGTGGTTAAATCCACATCTTATATAATAGGTGTGGGTGCAAAACAGATCAATATTTAAGTCCTTTTTTTACAAAATCTCCACATTTAATTACACATTTATCATTTTCGTTTTTTTGCATTTTGCCACCTACTGGTCGAGGCTAGTCAAAGGTGGAGATTTATAGTCAAAAAGGACTTAAATATTGATTTGTTTCTCATCCACACCTATCTTATTGCTTTATAAGATATGCATTTAACCAATGGATTTGTATGGTTACTTTTATGCTGCCTTTATGTGCTTTTTAGAGCTCCAAAGTTCTGGTCACCATTCACTTGCATTGTATGGACCTACAGAGCTGAAATATTCTTCTACAAATCTTTGTGTTCTGCAGAAAAGAAAGTATGGGATGGCATCATTTTGAGAAATGGCACATTATGAGAAAATGTATATTTATTTTCGGGTGAACTACTACTTTAATGCAATGATGCACACATGCTACCTCTCTAGTGGTATGAGACATCCCAAATTCATGTATTTTGCTTGCAGATTCTGCCTTGTCCTTAAATAGCCTGAATCCAGAACTACTTTCACAAAATGTACTACAAGCTCAGGACAGTGGAAGACTTACCGAGGCTGATGTCAGATGCCATGGTTTGGGGTGTAGAAGGTTCGTAAGGCCCCAGTCCATACTGCTCCCTCAACCGGTTGCCTTGCTCCATGCTGAGAATCACAGATGTTCTGTTGTACCACATACTCTGACCATCTTTCTCTATGCAGTACAGGAAATCAGAGCCTTGTGTCTTATGCCCCTTCACTACACCTGAATGGCAAAAACAGTTGAATAGCTTTAAAATATGTTCTGTCATATAATTTTTCATATTTGTATTGCAAACATAAATTCTGAATGTAAAATAGTTAACGCCTGTTTAAGCCAAGTCTGATACAATAAAGTTTGCAAATAAGTTTTGAAAAGCACACAAAAAACCTGTTCAAAAGAAAAACCCATCCAAATACAGAAATGCAGAACCTTGCGTCTTATGCCCCTTCACTACACCTAAATAGCACAAACAATTGATTATTGATCAACTGTTGATATCTACATTCAATGTAATATATAATGGTAACTTAATTCACTGTGTTTGGCAATGCACAGTAATACACAATTTTTGGAAATAAATAATTGATACAATCTCCAATATAATAGTGAGAATGGATCCTCTGTGCCCTAACCTTGGTAGCTTTGACAGAAACATGAACTGAAGTTGGTCAATCCAGCTTGTGTCTGTTACATGAAAAATTATTAATTTCCATGTATTGGAAAAATATCTCTCACCTTCAAAAAAAAAAGCAAAAAACTGGTGTAATTTATAAAATATGGGGTTTATTTTTTGGAATTAATAAATAATCAAGACATACAGTTCAATATTAATGTAATATTAAGACAAAACCACTTTATTTTGTAGTTTCCTATACACGAATTAAAGAATGTAACAAAGTGTTATTGTTGTGTTTGTTGCTATAATATTGCTTTTATTTTTCTTCTGGTTTTGGTTCTAGTTTGTTTGTTTGGTCCATTTTATTATTTTCCTTCTACAATCATTATTGTGGCTTTATTCTTGAATTCGATTTGTATTTTCTTTCTCTAGAGATGACAACAACCAAGTGGAGAGGATACTGCTTTTCTTTTTTGTTTGCTCTATGTGGAAAATAAAAGAACAAAAAAATAAAGAAAAATATGTATTACATAAATGTATTAGCTTAAAAATGTGTAGACTATCAGAAGCTGATTTGCTAAATGCTTGACATAATTTTCTGGAATTTTCCAAGCTTTCAAATGCAGAGTTAACTTAGTGTATGTAAACTTCTGACCCACTGGATATGGTAAATTAAAAGTGAAACAATCTGTCTGTAAATAATTGTTGGAAAAATTACTCATGTCATGCACAAAGTAGATGTAAAACAACTTCCCAAAACTAAAGTTTGCTGATATGAAACCTGTGGAGTGGTTAAAAAATGAGTTTTAATGACTTAAACCTTAATGTATGTAAATTTCTGACTTCAACTGTATATACTGTATATTTGAATGCAAGTGAAATACAAATGTTTTTATGCAAAATAAAAACTGACACCACAGAAACACAATCCATCACTACAACTTAATAGTCATCACAGCAGAATGATAATAATAATCCACTGTTAGTAACAATAGTAATACTGCTATAATAAATATGAAGTAAAAATTTTGAAACTCAGTGTAAAGGAGTCCATAATGACGCAGCGTTTTATTTACCGGTAATAAGTTATTGTCCTGAACATTCAGACCATTAAACTGTTTGACCCATCCATCTTACCTATATTAAAGAACTCCTCCTCAGTCAGGGCTGTGACCTCTGTCTCCAGAGGAATGGGGTCACAGAGCAAGATATCCTTTCCTTGTACTTCACATTCTTGGTTGTCATCGAATAGAAGGCGGAAATGGTTTTCGCCTAGGTCTCGGGTAATACTCCCAGAATAGAAGTATGAATTGGAAGACCACTTGGCCAGTACACGCAACCCAACAAAACTGCTGGTTCCAGTACTGTTGTCAGGTGAGGTGGTGTTGAGGGAATCGGAGCGGCCCGTAGTGCTGGGTTCTGCTGGACTGCCTGATGCTCCAGCATGTCTTTGGGCAAAGGCCTCCTCCTCTGAGGATGATACAGTCTGGCCATGGGCTCCACCTCTCTGCCCTATCCTGCCACCTCTAATAGTTAGTATTAGGACATGGAGAGGGCAACAGAAGAGGACATGGTGAACACATTACTATTGCAACACCCATAAAATAAGCTAATAATATATTACAATAATCAATTTTAATAGATCGAGCATCAGCCATGACATTCATTTGTTGACCGATACAGAGGGTTTATTCTTCAAAGGTTCAGCTCTATAGACAGAATATCCATGACCCATAAAGCAGAGTTGACACTAGAAACGAGAAAGGGTCATGCAAGACAGTTAAAGAAATAGATTATTTCTTCTGCTGAAAACAAACGAAGACATTTAGAAGAATATCTCAGGTCTGTTGTCTATACAATGAAGCTCCAAAAATCACATCAAAGCAGCATAAACTCCATTGGTTTAATCTGTCATCAGAAGAAATATGATAGGTGTGGTTGAGAAACAGATCTTTATTAAAGTCCTTTTTTAACTACAAATTATTTTCCCTGCCCAGTAGGTGGCGATATGACAAAGAATGTGAATCGCAAAAAACAAAAGATAAAACTCTTAACATATTATAGCCTGAAGGAGGGCTGTTTGAAAGTGGAGATTTATTGTAAAAAAGGACTTAAATGTTGATCTGTTTCTCACCTATGCAAATAATATCACTTATAAAAGAAATTGATTTCTTAAATCATATGAATTACTTTTAAGTTGCCTTTATGTGCTTTTTTGAGCTTCAATGTTTTGTTGAATTGCATTATATGGACCTATAAAGCTAAAATATTCTTCTAAAAATCTTTGTTTGTGTTCAGCAGAAAAAATAAAGACATACACATCCGGAAAGGCGTGAGGGTTAGTAAATGATGACAGCATTTTCTTTTTTTGGGTGAACTACCCCTTTAAATAACATAAAAACAGATTCACATAGGGATTTATGAAGTGAATTTGTCGAATTGTGGGTTTAAACAGCATATTGGACCCTGCCAGCAAGCCTACAAGAAGTAGCTCACCTGGACAGCGGGCTGCGGGAAGGAGGCCTTCCTCGCCGGGCACGGCCACGGGGGCTCAGCTGGGTAGTGACCCGAGACCCCCGTGCATCCGTCACCTCTGACCCCACCACTGCATTCTGGGTCCTCGGCTGCTGCCATCCCCACCGCCTGGGGATGAGTACAAACACACACAAGGAGAGGAAGCGCTCAGCTGAAACGCCCTCGACCAAAAGTGTATGCGTGCAGCAGCCATGAGAGGAGCCTATATTGTGCTGAATTACATAGATTGTTACTGTGTCTGCATCCCTGTTTCCACTTGGTATCAAAATCCATCTCTTGTAATCCAATCACAAGTTGTCAGCCAATTCACTTGATAGTAACATCTGCCTCAAATGCATCTCCATTTACAGCTTGTGGATTTGGAAGGGAGGGTCTCTGATTTTGTGACTTCATACAGTATATCACTTACTACGTCTTATGCATGTTCATCAAGCACAAGAAATAATACAAATGTCACCACAAATGTGACATTTTTAGTCAAGCTCATTCAAAATATCGATCGGACAGTTATTTTATTTTAAAGCAACACAAAGTTTTAAACCTTTGTTTTAGCGCAATGGATTATGAACAGGTGGTCCTATGCTGCAAGATGCATCAGGACGCATTAGCGTTTACACTACAAATGTTGCACATGTGTTTTCAACAGCCTCCGAATGTGAAGAAGAAATGTCAACGAGCGCATCTGGTACTCAAACAATTCCACAGGTGCTCTAGATCAGGGATAGGAATTTGAAAAACAAAGTAGGAAAAAAAAGCCTCTGAAAGTGGTTTGAGTGATCCGATCGCAAAACATTTACACCTGAATTCAGCACTGTCCACATCTGATCAGATTGATTGTAACAAATGTTAACATCAGGTGTAAACAGGGAGTAAGTCTACTAATGATAAGGTAAGAAGATGCTTAAGAGAATTAAGAAACATGTCGAAAGTCACATGCACACAACAGGACAGCCCTACTAGTGTGACCATTTCCAAAGTACATGTATATACTGTGATTGTGTGTCTACACAGAAGCAGCAGTCAGTGGAGAAGAGAGTTGTGTTTTAATTGCAGAGTGTTAGTAAAAGGAACCATGCACAGGACTCCACACTTCTCACCTGCCAGACTTGGCCCCTCGGCTGGGTGGCATGATAAAATCAGGCATTCTGATGGGGCCCAGGCCCCCACTGCTTGTCCCACTGGAGCTGTGGTGTGACGGGGCCTTAGAGGAGAGTGAACTGACATCAGCCAGGTCTCCTGATGTCATGGAGCTCCCTGTGCGGGATGGGGACATGTCATTATCCACAACGCAGCGGTCCACCATGGGGTCCTCAGACTCCTTGAGAAAGAAATACAGTAGGTTTGTTTTGGATCAAAGCCTATCAATCTAACAGCAACAGGTTTAATCCACTCCTAAGAATATACAGTAGCTATGAATATGTCAATCTTTTGCAATCAAAACATTTAACTAGCACAGAGAACCAAACAACAATCAAGGCTACACTTCTTACCTGGGTAACCTTGCGGTCAACCTCTCTGCCGTTTTCATAGTAGACATCTGTAATGATGCGAGTGACAGTTGTGCGGACCTCTTGGATGGTGCGAACATGTCTGCGCATTGACGGACCTGGCTGGGTTCTGGTGGGTGTGCTTTGTTCTCCCTTTACATAACGTAAGAGTAAGATGAAGCTTGAAGAAAAAGCTACAGCCCTTTATTTTAAACACAAATCTTGTGCACATACCAACTGAAATAAGCCTTTTTTTCTTCAGTCTAACTCGTTTAAGCTAGGAGCCAAGAGGGATAGTTCTCCCAAATATTTAAATTCTCTCATCATTTACTCATCCTCATGCCATCCCAGATGTGTATGACTTTGTTCTGCAGAACACAAAATATGATTTTTAGAACTATATATGTCAGCTCTGTAGATCCTCTTGATGCAAGTGAATGGGTGCCAAAATATTTACGCTCAAAGAAGCACAAAGGCATCATAAAAGTAATCCATACTACTCCAGTGGTTAGATCCATGTCTTCAGAAGTGATAAGATGGGTGTGGTTGAGAAACAGATCAATATTTAAGACCTTATTGCTTATTTGGCATATGCATGAAGAATGTGAAATCACCAAAAACAAAATAAGAATTTGAAAGTGAAAAATTAATGTGGAGACTGACTGAGCAGGGAGAAGAATTTATTGTAAAAAAGGACGTACGTTGGTATTTGTTTCTCACCCACACCTATCATATCGCTTCAGAAGACATGGATTTAACCACTGGAGCTGTAAGGAGTACTTCTATGCTGCATTTGTGATTTTTGGAGCTTCAAAGTTTTAAGACTTTGTGTTCTTCGGAAAAAAGAAATTAATACACATCTGGCAATGATGAGAGAATGTTCATTTTTGGGTAAACAATTTGACAAAGTCGGCTTTGGGTTTTATTGGGTGTCATGGAATGACACCAGAAAAAAGAGAGAGAGAATGACATACCATTGAACAGTTGAATGCATACATGAAAGTTATTTTTAAATATATAAATGATAGTAGGTTGATCTTGATTCATGGAAGTTTAGCTGACTTTCAATGGTTCCACTCTATGTTAGGATTCAGGGACTATATTACACGAACATTCTAACTTAATTTCTTTATTAGAGGTTTAGATGCTGACTTTAATTTCTCAGAACTTAACTTAAGACGTAAGATAGGAAGTTTCTATAATACAGTCCCTGGTATAACCTCGAAGGCTTATTGAAAAGATCTGCATCATCATAAGGACTAAGTGAGATATCTTACCCTGCCAGACAGGTTGTGTGGTCCAGACAGATCAAAACTAGTCTGCTGAGACACAGCTCTCTGCCAAACCAAGAGACAAAATGGAATTAAATTTTAAATATATATATATTTTTTTAAATGCATTTCATTATCTGTCTAAATTTATTCAGAGTGACTGTCTCACTTTGCTGGGTGGGCTGGTAGTTGAGGTGATATCCACGCTAGTTTGTTGAGACACAGCTCTCTGTTTGAAAGGGGTTCTGGGAGACGGCATTTCGGAAGTGCTGGGGACCTCTTGTTCTTTGTTAGGGGAGGACAGGCCACTGACCAGTGGCTCAGAGTGTGCTTCAGAACCACCAGGATGCAGAGACTGATGCGGTATGGCTTCACTGACTCTGCCTGAGGTTCTGCTGCCCACTGTTCCTCTCGAGCGATTGGGAGACAGTGCTGAGTCAGTTTTAAGGGAACAGTTGAATGGCTGGCTTTGTTGCCTGCTGTAGGAGTGGTAAGAAAAACAAGTTAGAGATAGAAGCTTTGAAAGACTAAAGTACATATTATCTGACTGTAATGTTTCACTTAAGATTCTCTGAAAAAGAGAAGCAGGGTTCCCACTCTTTTCAAGGCATAATTTTACAGGACATTTTATGTGTCACTCGGTTGTAATATTTAAGCAAAAACACATGACACAGCAGTTTAATTACATTTCATAAAATAAATGGTGTCTAATCAAATTAATGTGCTAAAACGTTAATCAAATAAAAATTTAATTATTTTAAGTAATACAACTTTTTAACATAATATTGCATTATTTTTATCAAATGAAGTGCTTTTCAACAGAACATCACAAATGTGAGATATTGCTTTAATACCTTATTATATTACTGTTATTATTATTTAATTGTATTAAACATGATACATTAAAATAAATATATTGTCTGTATGAGCTGCATGCTTCAGATCTCTCTGCTCACTGTCATCTGTGACATACTGTGGTTCTCAACCTTTTTTATGTTCTGGACCCCCGGATTTGTAATACATTTTAAATTATTCTATGGACCCCCTGCAATTACGCCATGGACCACTAGGGGTCCGCAGACCCCGGATGAGAAACACTGATCTATTACACATCCAGAGCGCATGTAATGCTCATGATAAGGTGTTTCGGTGGATGAGTGGCTGGCTCATACAGCACGTTTTTAAATAAATTGGAGCCTTTTGCGGTTTAATAATCACACTTGGGACATATCGAGATTTTTATTAGATTCATTGTGAAAAACATTCATTTTCATTCCAAATATGCCAAATTCCGTGACATTCCGCATTTTACAGCCAAAGCCATTTAATGGCCGGATTCAGTGATTTTATCTGTTTTCTGCATCGTGGATATCATTGGGCCCTACACGTGTTAACAGCAGTATAAATATGAACTCCATGAACTCTGATCATTGAATTATTGAAAATGTATTTACATATCGAGATGTAAAGGCCCGCATCACCACACTACCACCTCAGGGTGTGAATTCATTTTAAAAGGCCATCCGACCATCATTGTCTAAAGTTTACTCAATAAAATTTGGATAATTCAAATGTTTTTGTTGTTATTGCCACAGTAGTGTTGGAACGGGAAGAAAACTCACTATATCAATACTTGTACAAAAACCTTGTCAGCGACAAAATCTAAATGTCTTATCAAACTGTAATATTTTCAAGAACAAATAATTATTTTAAGGGCATTTAGGTATTTTTCTCATTTTCCATGACTGAAAAACTGCTTTGCAAAATTCCAGGTTTTCCAGGACACATGGGAACCCTGTCTAAAGGCCCTTTTCCACAAGCAGCCACAAGCAGCCTTGCATTGAGCTTTCAAAATGACAGCATTTCTGCTGTGCAACAGAACTGAAGATCTATACAGAAAAGCCTCAAGAGATTTCTGGGTAACTACATTGAGCAATTCTTTAAATAATGTTCACAAATTATAATATTTAATTAAACATTTAGATTTTCTACTTGTGCTTCTCTGATCCACAAAAAAAAAAAAAACTGATAACAACCTTGAGCTGTGCAACTGGGTCATTCGCCATTCTACAGCTCACTACAACCCTGCCTAGGCAAGAGTGGCACTATCAAACCTACTTAAAGCTTCTAAAGATATCCAACACCAACAGAACTCTGAAGGTCAGTTGCGCCCAATAAAATTCTTGGCACTGGGCTTACAATTTTATTTAAGAACATCTGTGTCCCTACAAAAGCAGCACTGACAGATCACTTTAAGTACATTTGGTAAACAGAAATATATGAATATAGTATGCTTAGAATAGTAGTGTATATGAACATTCAAATAAGTATCTACCGGTATATTACAATATTTTCATATAAAATGTAATTCTTAACTATTTAAACGTTTTTAATTAATTATCCTTTTACTAATCATTAGTTAACATAATCTAAGGTATTGATGTTTGTTAATGTTATAAATGATAGTTATTTTAAAGTTTTAACAATATCTTCTATGAAGCACACATGAACTACTAATAATTTTTATTGGAGATGTCTGTATTCTGTAATTTGAGGACTTAAATTTCAGTATGGTTGTCACAAAACAAAATTAAATGGCTTTAAAAGACTTATGTGAATATAGTGAACAAGTTGTATGAACTATTTTATGGTGAATTTTTTCAGCTTGCCAGACATTTTATGATTTCATCATTCTTCAAAATTCTCAGTTTGCATTGTAAAGAAATAATTAACAACAGCATATTGGTTTGAAGGTGAGAAAATGAAGGGCAAATAATGACAACATTTTCATTTGAACTATTCCTATAAAACCTTTACCTCTAATGAACAGCAGGTGGCAGTAATGCATTTGAAAGAGTGACATTGAATTCTGTTTTCTGAGGATTGTGATACCTGAGAGGAAGATCACTGGACTCCACATCATCCTCCACCTGGACCTGCCTGTGGGCCTCCCGCACACGGCTAAACACAGACGGACTGAAAGAAAGACAAAACACAGGGAAATAAACCATTTTATGCACCCAATGCACATCAGTGCTCTCTATCCATTTCTGTTTCCTGCTGCTTAAATCAGTATTTGAACTATTTATATTCTACGGTCTAGGTCATCATTAATGCTCTGAATTTCAGATGTGTTAAAATACTGTGGCAGTGAATCAGCAGCTGTGAGTGACAGAAGAAAAATTAATCCAGACCACAGATAAGCATTTTCATAGCAACCACCACAGGTTACCTGGTTACAGCCATGGCAACAGTAGTAGCCTTGGAGACAGAGCCTTCTTCATCCATTAATGGTGGTTCTGCGAAAGCATTAAAATCAAGCAAATTTGTTACGCTGAACCAATTACAAACTATATCATTAGGATGTAATTGACTGTAATTTTACTTTAAATTACACATAAATATTTAAATGTATAGATCCAAAAAAAATGAAATCTTCATCTAAACAGTATATAACAATTTATAAAATAAAAAATACAAATATCTATTTTTATGATTATATACAGTATTTAGCATGTGTCTTTAGTAGAGTGAGAGAAAAGAAGGATGGGAAAGAAATGAAGGAAGTATGTAAAAAGAGAGACATTTAGGAAAGGAAGGAAGGCAGGAAGGAAAGAGTGAAAGGAGAGACATTTTGGACAGGAAGACACATATAGGAAAGAAAGAAAGAATGATAAGAGACATTTAGGAAATGAAGGAAGGAAGAAAAGAGTGAAAGGAGAGACATTTAGGAAAGGAAGGAAGATTGGGAGGAAGGAAGAGAAAGCAGGGAAAGGAAGAAAGTAAGTGATAGGAGAGACATATAGGAAAGAAAGGAAGATCGGAAGGAAGGAAGAGAAAGTAGGGAAAGGAAGGAAGGAAGGAAGGGATAGGAGAGACATAGGAAAGAAATATGGAGTGATAGGAGAGACATTTAGGAAAGGAAGGAAGATAGGAAGGAAGGAAGAGAAAGTAGGGAAAGGAATTAAAAAAGCAAGGAAGGATGGATGGAAAGAAAGGAAGGAAGGAAAAATGAAAAGGCTTTTACTCTGCAAACTGAAATGTTCAGAGCCCGAGCTGCCCTCCTCCACAGGAGTAACCAGTTTCATCCTGAGACTCAGTTTCCCATCTCCATCCACAGTTACTGGCACCTCGCCCTCTCTGCTCTCCTCCACCGAAATCTCACTGGCTGCCATGGTCGTCTCCCTGGTAACATCACCCTCTGACGGCTCTGAGAACGAGGTCATCTCTGCAAAAGATAAAAATGGTATGAAAAGCAAATTAAAAAAAGTTTAAAAAGCAGGAGCTTTTGGTATAGTACAGCAAGGAAAATAAAAATAGGAGGGAGGAGTGTGCAGCATCAGATTGGCATTCTGATATATCAGAACCCATATATTCAAGTGTTATGCAATGTATGGAGAGGGACACACACCAATCGGAGTGCTGTGTCTTGGTGTCTTTTTCAGCTGACTAATTTGTAGAGGAGTTGCACTCACAGCTGGGTGGATCAGCTCGCCCTCTTTGGGCAAAGTAAAGTGAAACGGAAGCTCTGGCGAGGAAAGGGGAAAAAACAGAAAACATCAAGTTGGATTTACTAAAGACGGGTTACATAATAGCCAAGGATAATAGATCATCTGTTCGAGCCTTAATCCCACCTCCAGAACTGTCGCTTAGACTTTTGTTGGCATCATTGTCCGAGTTCATTCTCTCAGGGTCTTTGTGCTGTCCTGCATCTGTGGGCTTTATGCTCTGTGACTTCGCTTTCTCAAGCTGTAAAGGTGAGACCTCAGTTGATCTCACTGGCTGAGACCCTGAGATCTTTGTAGTGGGCTCACGTTTGTCCAGCATGGAGCTCTTCACAGGCTGCAAGGAGCTTATGAATGGCTGTGACCTTCCATTCTTTACTCTTTCCTGAGAGACCCTCTGGCTCTCCTCAAGCACCATGACACTGAAGCTCTCCTCTTTGCTGGAGGAGTGGTGATCTTTGATGGGTTCACACTGGGATCTCTCCTCCTGCTCCACAACCTCCTCATCTTCTATGGGCTTTGGAGAAAGTACTTGGCTCTGAGACAAGGCCAGGTTGAGTCCTGTGTCTTCATCCCTCTCTGTACTCTGGATGTCACCTTCATCCATCTGCTCCCCCTCTTCAGTATTTCTAATGCTGTCTGTAATAACACTGTGAATAATAGGCTGGCTGAGTTTCTGGCTTTGACTTAGACCTTTTGCATTCTCAGTGTTCTTTGGAGAGGACACAGTCAGGAAAGATTGAGACTGAGACTGTGTGGTGACTGGGATGGGAGTGCAGCTCACAGGTTTCCCCTCTGGCTGTGAGGCTTGTGAAGAGCTGGTGACCGTCAGATCTACAGTTTTACTCTTCTGTGGTGATGAAGGGGTGTCTGAAACACACCCAGTACTGACAGGTCGCTGGGACTGAGTGGCACCGAAAGCTACTTTACTTTGGCTCCCTCCAATAACAGACTGAGAATGCAGCTTTTGAGAGGTACAGTCTTCTGCCCCTTCTGGTAAAGCACTTGTACATTTGGAGTCAGGCACCTCGGAGTTATTTTGTGAATTTGACGTTTTACCAGGCTCTGGCCCCATGCCATTCTTACTGTTTTTTTGGGAATGGTGTTTAAGGCCACTCTTATCAACATCGAGAGTTGCTTTCTCTTCCTCAATCTGCGTGGCTTGGCTATCCTCCTCAACAATGAATGCTTGAGTTTTCTGAGAATAATTGTTTTCACTGCTAAGTTCCAACTGAAAACACTCAGCAACCTCTGAGGGCTGTGAAGAGCTACTTGAAGGTTTTGTTAGCTTCTCTGGTGGGTCAGTCTGCTTGGGGAATCTTGACTCTGTTCCTAATGCACTGTTCTGGTGAAGCAACTTGTTATTTGGGGCCTCTGTCCCCTGACTATTGTTCCCAGGGTCAAGGCTGGGAGTGGAAATAAACACGTCCTACATTGATAAAAAAAATAAAATAAATTACATTATAAACAAAAGGATGTGCACAAGATGTAAAATTTGAGTGCTACAGACTGAATACAAAGTTACTTCTAATAGTTCATGCCTACATGTGAGAATTCAGGCTGGCTAGGCACAGAGAGGCTTTTCTCCAGAACGAATACAGGGGAATTTTGGGACACTGGGGTAGAGGCTGTGGGTTGTGGTTTGGGACAGGGGTCCATGTCCATTGGCTCCTCCTCTCTCCTTTGTGGAAGGTCCTCAGGGGGGCCAGATGTGTCCATTGGGGATTCAGCAGCTTCATTATAATCTAAATGAAATGATATCTGAGTGCTTTTAAAAAGCATGTTACATCACAAAAGCCTAATCTATATCTACATCAGACTTACTCTGCTCTTTTTCTGTGGGTGAATTTGGGACAATGTAAGGTGTCTGGCTTAAATTGTCTTGAGTGGCCGCCACAAAGTCAACAGATTGCCTAATGAAATGAAGAAACATAGGCCAGTTATTGTTTTTTTTTTTCATGGTTAAATTTATTTTTGGTCACAGTACATAGAGACAAAGGGGTTAAAACTTTTTAAAAAAAGAAATTTGTTAACCCAAAAGTGAATATCACTTCACCTCATCTAGTTCTTAACCCATATGATTTATAGAGAAGTTTAGCATGTTGACATTGCTCTTTTTATACACAAAGAAGACTTCAAATATAGCGCAATACATTTGGACAACATTTATGGTGCTCCTTTTGGAGCATGCAAGAACTATATGGAAAAGACCAGTGTCAACATTCTGCTGAACTTTTGATAATGAAAAAGAAAATTGTGAAAGATTTAGTGGAATAACATGAGGGTGAGTAGATAATTACAGAATAAGAATGGATCCATAGTTTTACCCCTTCAACCAAAAATACAAATCAACATATTGTACTAGGAGTAAACACTTACTGTGAAATACTCTCCTGCACAAGTGTTCCCTGACCAGACAGGTGAAGCAGGCGAAGAGTATGTGCAGGAGTGGATGTTGGCATGTGTTCCTTGTCAAGCTGTGAAATGCTGCTTTCTGCCCTAGTGCCTGTGATGGTAAACATGGTCAGATAATAACAATAAACAAACAAAATCTATTATTAGGTGATAACAGATAATAATTAGATAAACTTGGGTCTACACACACCATTTCTATCATTTTCAAACAGGTCATCCTGAGAGGAAATTATCTCATCATCTTCATCCTCTTGACTGTCCGGTACTTGAGAGTGCAGAATGGCCTGAACACTGAGCTTCCTGCCTTCCCCGTCCTGAGGCCTTGAAAGGCTGCTTGAACTGACCTCTGACCTACTACAAGATCAAGAAAATTACAACCGTCATTGTGAATACATTTTGTAACAACATCATTAGCATCATCAGTCCAAAAAAGGTGCTTGCCCTCCAGAATTTTCATCCTGACAGCCCGATGTCCTTTCTGAACTCTTCAAACCACCTGATAGAGGAAAAGAAACAAAGCCAATCACATAAGTATCAAGAGCTGAAGAACAGATGGATACAGGAATATGTAAACATACTTTGGCTGGCAGGTTTCTGACTGTCTCTCTGATTGGCAGGAACTCCATCAAGCTCATCTTTCTCATCAATGACACCCTGGGTCTCTGACAGCTCCAGGAGACCAAACCGAGACATCTCCTCTGTGAACAGATCAAAACAAATTTTGGCGCAACATTTACTGCCATCCAGATGCTGTCATTTCCAGGGACATCCCTGCATTTTCCAGTTGGACAACACCAAACCACATACTGCCCGGAATACAGGAGCATAGCTGCGTACATTTACATTTATGCATTTGGCAGATGCTTTTATCCAAAGCGACTTACAATGCACTTATAACAGGGATAATCCCCCCGGAGCAACCTGGAGTTAAGTGCCTCGCTCAAGCACACAATGGTGGTGGCCGTGGGGATCGAACCAGCGATCTTCTGATTAACAGTTATGTGCTTTAGCCCACTACGCCACTACCACTATGCATAAGCAGAGTACTGGTACTAAATTGGCAGTCCTGACCCGTTTCCAATTGAGAATGTGTGGTGCGTAATTAAACGCTTAATACGGCAACAAAGCCCTGTATAATTGTGCAGCTGAAGACCTGCAAAATGGATGAATGGGGGGAAATTCAGCTTGATAAACTTAAACTTTTGTCTTCAATGCCCAATTGCTTAATAAGTGTTATTAGCAAAATGGTGATGTTACACAGTGGTAAAAGCAGGTTAAATAAATTTAAACAAATTATATCACAAGGTAAAACATCAAATAATGTGTTGTTGTAGTGCTTTCAATAAAGCTCAGGGTGAAAATAATTTACTAATCACACCTTTTTATTTTTATTAGCATTTCCATACTTTCCCAACTTTTTCAGAACTGGGGTTGTATATCTCACCACGTGTCTCTGTGCAGTGTGCAGTGGAATTGGCTTCAGACTCCATGTGCTCTTTAACACCTCTGAGTGAACAAATATGAATTAAGATACCACATAGAAGCAAACATGACGGCCGTTTATGAAACGTAAATATTTCTCTCAGCTTGGAAAATGTAAAAGGTGTTAAGATGACTCAACATCTGCAGCATAGTTTTAGTACCTTTTTGGAAAGCTAACTTCAAAAACTAGACTATTCTCTGTAGCTGCGGGATCCTGGCTGGACTGCAAATGATCTGAAACAGAAAACATTTCTTTAGAAATATGTAAACAAACAATGAGCTAAATCTAATGTCAGTTAGGTAAGATACTAGCAATGTTTCATTCCTGAACGTATCTGTCTTTTTGAACAAATCTTTTTAAGTATAAGAATCATCCTTGTTGACGTCCATACACTGACTCATATTTCTCATTCACTGACATCTCTCCCTTTTGAAGCCAATGAGCTGAAGTTTAAATTGCAAATTATTGGGAAAATAAGACCTGCCATTTGTTGTGAAAACAGTAATGGTGTTAAAATCTACTTTTAAAGTATCTTCGTAGACATGCTAATTCTATTTGTGTTGTTTTGTATTGCTTTTAAAGACTGACTATAGCCAATAGCATTAAAGTGCTGGCTGTGATGGAGCATATCATTAGTTTTACCCACTGAAAGAATACACCCCTTCACAGAACTAGAAGTCAGTCATTTGAGTCTGAACAAGATGAGCCATCGGCCATCTCGTTCGTGAACACTGAATGAATCAGTCATGTTTGTAAATGCAGATATGCTCACCAACTGAATGATACTGTTCATTCAGTTCAGGGGCTGAAAAAATTATAAATAAAAGTGAGTGATGACCACAAATTGCAATGACATATGGACATTATTGGAACTCATTATTATTATTTTAAGGCAAGTATCATTGTCTTTTTTGTATAGCTTGATAAAAAAAGTCATGCTCAGAAGTTGCACAAGAGAACAATATGATAAGCTTTGTTGTCATTAGTAGGGAAAAGGCTTAAACACTCTGTAGTGCTGAAATCTCTTAGTAGACAAACAAATTTAAATAAAGGATAATTAGACTTGTTCTGGATCGTGAATGACTCTTGTACCAAATGTTAAAGAGGCTCATTTTGTTTCATCTAATGGCACGAAGGTGTAATTTGTAGAACTTATCAATGAATGAATCTGAACAAATCTTTTTGGCGAATGGATTCAAAAGAATTGTGTCACTGACACTGATTTAAAATAACCACCACCACTGTAAAATACATACCCGAGTTGGCTGTATTGTCGCTCTTATCAATCTGACTGTCAGTTTGCACACAATGTGTTTTAGTAGGGGAAGAAATCAGCTCCTGCAAAGACACAGCGGGAGGTAGCAAGTCACTTATACTGCCATTTGTTTACCCTGATGTGAGGCCATATGGTTAGCCCAAAAATCATTCAATACTACTATAAAGGTCTTATGAACAGTTAAGATAGGATGCCACAAGCCGCTATGGCCTTTAATGCCTCACCAGCACAGGGCTGTGAGATGTTGGCTGAAGGTTGGAGAGGCGACGGGCGAGAATAGCACAGTAGCTGGTGTCAGGGTCGTCCTCCAGGGCCACGCTGTCAGGCTGAGAGTCCTCGACTATAAGACAGGGATTCTCTGTCTGGGGAAAACTTGAATCAAGATCACTCTCACCAGGATCCATAAGGGTGGGACAGGGTTAGCAGATGTCTACATAAACAGAGAATGAGGAGATGAGCTCAAATAAAAGTGTTTGATTGATATTTGCAAATAGACAATGCAATAAAATCAAAGAAATAAGGTAATGTTATAGCACGCAAAGACCACTTGACAATGTTCCAGACTGGTTGGGATTCCTGATTTTCATCCAGGCGGCCCAGGTTCAACTACAGGTATGGGAAAATCACTATTTTGTATTTTTTTTTATGATAATATGGCTGTTAATTTCCTTATTTGTAAGGCACTCTGAATAATAGCATCTGTTAAATGACTAAATGTAAATATAGATACTCAGCACAACATCTGTCCAGGAAGAACCCCATATCAAAAGTAACTAGACATTCTTATGCTGTTCAAATGTAACATCTTAATGATGTGTCTTAGATAAAACACTATTAACAAGATGTTTTTCATAAAAGATACATTTATATGCGATATCATTTCTGTATGCTGAGAGCACGCGAGACCTCTAGCTACGCGACAGCACGAGACTGCGCATTGCTTCACGTTGCTGAGTTTCCCCAGCGTGCGTCAATAAATCAATACAATCATAGAACACACGAAATGCACAAACGATACGCTAAGACACGCAAGAAAGTAATTAATTCTTTCCATAGCGTCTTCTACCATAAACAACATTTTTATTGTAGCTTTCTCGCGAGGAATGTGCGCAAACAGCGATGCGGGTAACTAGCTTGCATTGCAATGACAGAACGCCGCCCGTCCTGTAAACAAACGACCCCGACAGTATTTATTTCCTTACTTGAATAGCTGCTGGATCCCTGGCATCTTAAACCACGACAGTGGATGTATGAATTTACAGTTCACAGAACTCCTGTTTACACAGCCTATCCCTGGAGAAACCCTGCAATTCGCGGCAAAACCCCTGCAGGAATACTCGCCGTTGATTGGTTAGAAAAGTTCTTGACTCAACCAAACTTATAGGAGACCTCTTTTGATTGGCTGAGAGAGAAGCTTGAGGCGGGGTTTGCGATCTGTAGTGGAAGTTCGTATTGCGCAGATGTTAAAAGGCCCCAATGGTTCTTTTCGTGTTTATTTACCTGCATTTTACCTGAAATTGAATAGTATATACCATAATACGACTAAATATTAAGCAGAACCCCTAAAAGACAATAAAATACAATATCGACACATTAAGTTACCAAGCCTACAAGGACAGTAACGTGGACAGATTTGAGTTGAAAATATAATACACAATTAGAATTTTGGCCCCACTATATTTATTTGGGAGATACAAGAGATTTGATAGACCTATGGGATTTTAGTTGATACCCTACATTTAGGAATGAAGACATCAACGTTAATTTATTTTTTGTCCATTCGTTACCTAATGGAAAATATACGTTGATATTCATTTCTGTTGGCAATGTGTACTTTGTGTTTGTTTTTGGTATATGCATTTTTAACATTAATTATTATTATTATTATTATTATTATTATTATTATTATATTGTTATTATTTTAGTGACGTGATATGAAATATAAACCGAGCAAGTTTTAATTATTCTTAAATTGTCTTTTGGAATGATTATATATATAATGTAAGTTATTTAGATGTGTGTATTAATCTATTTACATTCAACATGTAATACAAGCATATCCAGCTGTTCTATCATTGCACTGAATAATCAGTGATGCTGAAGTACAAGAGCATCTTGCATTTAATTGGTTTAGCAACTGCAAACATGTGGTGACATAGACTACATTTTGATGCCATGATGCTATTTCTGCAGCAATATTTTAATATAGGCTACCACACCAACATAGCCTACATATTATAAGCACATGACGGCTTACAGCTGTCGCCTCAAAGCACACACGACGCCTTATCCTCATTAATAATCAATGTAGAAACGAGCATCATATTAGATCAATGCCTTTATAACGGATCACATAAACACTTCGTCTTTAAATCATCGAGCTGACAGCACAAAAAAACAAACAAACAAAAAAGACAAGTCACTGCGATGGCGAAAGCTGACGAACATAAGCCCCATTACCTGAGAAATGGATCCTTCGCAAACCAGTAGGCTTGTCTATTTCAGGAAGAATGCTGGAAGAAATAAATGGCTGTGCGGTCGATTTTCTCTCTATGAAGACGGGGTGTGTGTGGCATACGTGGTGTCACTTGACGACACATTGGCATCTTTAGATGTGCGCGCGCATGGTAATTATTAGGAATGTATTCATTTCCAAACAAATAAAAAAAATTACTAATAATATATATATATATATTTTTTTTTTTTTTTTTTTGTAGGGGTGGAAAAATGCATCGATGCATCGCGATGCATCTATCAAGAAATATTGATGCATCGATTACTACATTTAAGAATCGATTATCATTATTATATTATATTAATACAGTTGAAGTCAGAAGTTTACATATACTTAGGTTGAAGTCATTATCATTTAACCACTCCAAAGATTTAATATTAGCAAACTATAGTTTTGGCAAGACGTTTAGGGTATCTACTTTGTGCATGACAAGGGTAATTTTTCTAACAATTGTTTACAGACAGATTGTTTCACTTTTAATTGATTACATCACAATTCCAGTGGGTCAGAAGTTTACATACACTAAGTTATCTGTGCCTTTAAGCAGCTTGGAAAATTCCAGAAAATGACGTCAAGCATTTAGACAATTAGCCATTTAGCTTCTAATAGGAGGTGTACTGAATTGGAGGTGTACATGTGGATGTATTTTAAGGCCTACATTCAAGCTCAATGTCTCTTTGCTTGACATCATGGGAATTTCAAAAGAAATCAGCCAAGACCTCAGAAAAAAATAGACCACCACAAGTCTGGTTCATTCTTAGGAGCAATTTCCAAATGCCTGAAGGTATCATCTTAATCTGTACAAACAATTGTACACAAGTATAAACACCATGGGAGCACACAGCCTTCATACCGCTCAGGAAGGAGACGCATTCTGTCTCCTAAAGATGAATGTAGTTTGGTACGAAAAGTGCAAATAAATCCCAGAACAACAGCAAAGGACCTTGTGAAGATGCTGGAGGAAACAGGTAGACAAGTATCTATATCCACAGTAAAACGAGTCCTATGTCGACATAACCTGAAAGGCTGCTCAGCAAGGAAGATGCCACTGCTCCAAATCCGCCATAAAAAAGACAGATTACAGTTTGCAAGTTCACATGGGGATAAAGATCTTACTTTTTGGAAAAATGTCCTCTGGTTTGATGAAACTAAATTTGATCTGTTTGGCCATAATGACTAACATTATGTTTGCAGGAAAAAAATGGTGAGGCTTGCAAGCTGAAGAACACCATCCCAACTGTGAAGCATGGGGTGGCAGCATCATGTTGCAGGGGTGCTTTGCTGCAGGAGAGACTGGTGCACTTCACAAAATAGATGGCATCATGAGGAAGGAAAATTATGTGGATATATTTTAGCAACATCTCAAGACATCAGCCAAGAAGTTAAAGCTTGGTCATAAATGGGTCTTCCAAATGGACAATGACCCCAAGCATACCTCCAAAGTTGTGGCAAAATGGCTTAAGTGCAACAAAGTCAAGGTATTGGAGTGGCCATCACAAAGCCCTGACCTCAATCTGATAGAAAATATGTGGACAGAACTGAAAAAGTTTGTGAGCAAGGAGGCCTACATACATGACTCAGTTACACCAGTTCTGTCTGGAGGAATGGGCCAAAATTCCAGCAACTTATTGTGAGAAGTTTGTGGAAGGCTACCTAAAAAGTTTGATCCAAGTTAAACAATTCAAAGGCATTGTGACCAAATACTAACAAAGTGTATGTAAACTTCTGATCCACTGGGAATGTGATGAAAGAAACAAAAGCTGAAATAAACAATTCTCTCTACTATTATTCTGACATTTTACTTTCTTAAATTAAAGTAGCGATCCCAACTGACCTAAGACGGGGAATGTTTTCTACGATAAATTTCAGGAATTGTGTAAAACTGAGTTTAAATGTATTTGACCTTCATGAAAATGCAATTGAATTCTCATAAACAGGCTTGACAAGCCGAGGAGTCTCCGTTTTGCCGCCTGGCACCTCTTTCCCTATACAAAAATGAATAGGGAACATATTGTGTGTTCCGGCCTTTACATGCTACTAATAGACAGTTTTTCATTCGATGACCCTGCTCGATTACAACCTGGAGCGTATCTGCCTGCACATGACATTTCATCTATAACTGGTTTCAGATTTCAGATTTCATGATGCATCACAATGACAAAGTGTCTACAGCTCTATACGTTTTTGTCTATTTAGGCTTTCATGATTTTCCCTCATAAATTTAAAGGGTGTTAATTATTCACACCCTTTGTTGAAAACTCTGCATAAATAATGCTGCAAATGAAAATGAATTGGTTATATGAACTATTAACATTTACCCTTGCTAAACAAATTAATAGTACCATTGAAAAGATGTGAACATTTGTTGTTTTTAGCAGATGCTTTCTTACCTAAGCAACATAAAGTGCACAAATCACATTACTTATAAACTGAGATTACACCACTCATGCTCTGATATGCCTCAGATAAGGGAGTAGCACTAAGCAATGACACATGCAATGATCATCTAATCATACCACTACTGAGATGCCAAAAAATAAGATGAAACAAATGAGAGGCCATTAGGTCACACAGAAAGAGCTGTAGTTCAGTGCTTTAGAGAATGGAAATGTGAAGGAAATTATATCAAATAAATTAAATGAACTATATCAAAAGCATATTATTTCTTGCATTAAGGTGCTCTGAGGTTGCCTTTCTCAGCATGCAGAGACTGGGCATGTTGTTAGTATTGAAACAATATTGTAAGATTTCTCTTCATTCAAGACAAAATGCCATCACAGTGTGTGATAATACAAAACATATTAATTAAGAAAGAACAGGATAGGAAGTAATCTAAGAGCAAGCTGAAGTGCAGTCAGAGATTTTCCAAAGCATACCAATCAACCAACTTCAAAAAATAATATAGGCACTCTGGATATTACAGAGAGAAGCTGTCCTTGGTACCATGAAGAAAATAATATTAATTGTATTTATTATCCTTTGAACAACAGCAACTAAGCAATAAACATAATAATAAGACACAATAAATGTAGAATCAGTATAACTGTAAAATATTAGTTTAAATGTATAGTGAAAAAAGTGAACTTGTGTGTCAGAAACTCGTTTTAAAATTGCCGACACACATTACAGAGATGTTCTTCTATATAACCTGATTTGGTCCATTACAAAAGAAGAAAAGTAAAGTTTACATTTCAGCTGGACAATGAGTTCATGCAACATTTCAAAGGGTGAAGTAGCTCTAGAACAACAAAGAAAATATTCTACAGTGGACCAGTCAAGAATGGACATACCAATGTTCCCATGCAGCATGCAAAACAGTCAATGACACAAAGGATTTAAAGTAGATATTACAGCATTACTTTTTCAAGTATGTTATCTGTAACATATTTTCTTTTACTTTTCATAAAATAATGTTTTCTAACATAGATATATTATACCTTGAAATAATTCATAAGTGAAATGTTTCAGTTTTTCATTCTTCTACAATAACAATAAAATGTTGTTTGTGCATTTATGCAACCAGCAGAGGGCAGTATGTAATCCTGCTCTTCATGTTCTTGTAGCTCCAATGAGGGCCTTGCAGTAAACTTCTCCAAGAATGCTGACTCATGACTAGGAGAGACAGTGGAAATTATATACCACAGATTTGTAGAAGACAGTAACACCCACACTCAAGCAGATCCCAACCAGTCCCTCTGAGGTGTGGCTTTAGAGGAATTAAGATCACATTTCATCTGCTATGGACAAAACATTGCACATGTGTCATGGTGTAAGTCAATCTCACATACATGTTTCATGGAGCAGAACAAATTATTCATAGTTTGCTCTTTAGATCAAGATGTGATTTATAAAACAAAAAGCTCAACATTAATCTAGATCTTCCCATAATGGCATTTAGTCACAGTGGAGAAAAGTGTCTTCTTCTGTCCAACTGTAATAGAAATAACAATAGAACAAAGGCTAGTGCAACAATTCAAAATACTCTGAAGACATAACTGCCATCTCACTACAAAATGAGTTGTCAACACAAATTGTTGTAGACAAAGTATCTGATGCTTTGGAAGTATTGTGTGCCATGATCTGATTGTCTCCTGGCATAGTCAGCCAAAGCAGCTTAAAGTAGTCTAAGCTTGTTGACCAGTAATATTTGACTGTAATCTTGTTATTAAAATATTGACTGTTCTGCTCTTCCAGTAACCTATTTGAATTTGCAAAATTTTTCTTACATTATACTTTATCCAGTTTTCCATGGGATAGTTGCAAATGCAGCATAAACAAATAATGCCCGCCATGCATCACAGCATGCATTATTGATACCAAAGTTCTCATGATGATATGTAGGCCTAACCTAAGCATTTGCTAGCATCAAATAACCAATAGAACGACGTCTTTTCTAAAGTGCTCCTCCTCCGATCCCGCCCCACGGAGAGACTGCTCTGGCTGCAGTTGTCATGGAAATGCAAGAAGTCCCTCGTCTCCCGATACGGTTACCATGGAAATGCCGATTGGAGACGTGAGATAGGTCCACGGGAGAAGCGCGAGTTTGTTCAGCACCTTGGACAGCAGCGGTGCGACCGTCAGTCCGTTGTGATCGGGGAACTTTCAACGGATCTTCAGCGTGATTTAGTGAAAGAACACATTAAACGGGGTGAGTCGCCGACGCTTAGTTTGCTTTGGGGCTGTTCAGAAAAAGCTAGAACAGAACAGAACAGAACAGAACAGATCGCAGGTGTCCCGAGACCCATGCTCTAAAATGTTAACGTTATTTTTCACCTGTCACGGCATCTAAAAAACCGCGAGACGCGACGGTCAAATACGCCCGTCCAGCGCATGTTTATTAAAGCAATAGAATAATAACGGAACACAAAAACGTTTTCTGTATGAACGGCCCCTTACCAAGTGGCATGAACAGGACAGTTCTGTAGTCACATGGACCATACAGTGCATAACTGTACTGCTAATAGTGTTTTACACAAAATACTATCCTTTCACTTATTGGACAGATATCTTTAAACTTTTGATTTAATCACCGTGAACAAAACTGAAAATGATAAATAATTAGGCTATTTGGTCTCAAAATAAATGTGATAATTTCAGGGATTTTTATTAGTTACATACATTTGCAAGATTTCAAATGACCCCAAAATCAACCTTTAGACATTATACACAATGATCTCATGGATCAAGAACATTTTTGCAATGCAACAAACAGGTGTTAAGGAAAATACTTTGGTAGTTTTATTTTTATTGCTTTTTAGTGTTTTGCTAGGAAATAAAAAAAACTGCCTTTTACCGGGTGCCTTGCCATGTTGTACCACAAACAAAAAGTCAGATGATACTTCTATATACAGTATGATCATACTACAATAGATAGACAGACAGACAGACAGACAGATTTATAGATAGATAGATAGGCAGACAGACAGACAGATAGATAGATAGATAGATAGATAGATAGATAGATAGATAGATAGATAGATAGATAGATAGATAGATAGATAGATACAGTAGATAGATAGATAGATAGATAGATAGATAGATAGATAGATAGATAGATAGATAGATAGATAGATAGATAGATAGATAGATATATTCTTCAATCTAAAATAGTCTCCTGTCAATGGAATTTATGTGGCCCCTTGCTTCTTTGTGAGATATCTTTGATCTTGTGTGTTTTTTTCAGCGTGATCTGCTATTCTTTTATTACATGTTACAGGGATCCTTTCATGGGAAATGAATCTGACCAACTGTGACTTGAACAGGGAACTACTGCTCTTTGAAACAAAACACTGCCCAGTTCTCTTCAGATGTGAAAGGTCAGTAATTAAAGTTTCCAAAGATTAAGGTCTTTGTCTGAATTAAACGATTTTAACACACAACATATGCACACATCCCTCAAAATATATTTTAGACTATTTTTAAGAATTACACATTTCTATTTCAAAACAAAATTCCATCAAATTGAATTGTGTAATGTTTGACAATATTAAATTAATAATACTTAAAATATTTAGTTTTTTGTTTTATTTTGTCTAAATACAAGTGTCTTCATTGCAATATGCAGCAGGCTCAGGCAAATATTCCAAGTAGGCATAGCTGCAGGCCAGAGATCTTCAAATCGGGGCAGAATCTCCAAAATATGGTTTCTCCAGAAGGGGGCGGGGTTTTTCCTGAAATGGGGTGGCACCAACTTCAAGAGGGTGACACCTCAGTAGATGGTTAGGGCTTGGGAAAATATTAGGGAAGGGGCTCCTTATATCTTCTTTGTTGGTGATTTGGAGCTCCCACCCCTTTTTATAGCTCTGTCTGCAGTTCTGCCCTTCTCAAATATTCAGAAATAGCTTAGATCTACTGTATAATTTATAATGTTTCAGATATTTCAGAAACAGACATCTATTTGTTATTTGAGATTCTGATCATAATATGCTCTCTTTACTCTGTCAGAATCACAGATTTATGAGAGCAGAAAACTACCCGTCATGAATTGACATTTGATAGCTTATAGACTGTGTGAAAGTGAGAGAGTGAGTGTTAAACAACAGTTTTTCATCACCAGTGATTCTGCCATGCCTCACCCACCTGAACTTTCATAGTCTATGAAATGACTGCATAGTGTAAATGGACATTACATCATTTCACTCTTTTATCTACATTTCACTTTAATATGGATCACTTCACAGTGACAGTGAGGTATTGAGGTTTGTATGTGGTCAATTTTGCAGCAGAGTACATTTAGTTTGGAATGAGTGATTGGTTTCAGTATAAGTTTTCTGTGTTTCAAAGCTGTTAAATCATTATTTTATTTAGTTTTGGTCTACAGTCTCCACAAGAATTGCATTGTATCCATAATAATAAAAGCAAAAAAATAACTGTCAATATGAAACAGCAAGCAATTTGTGACAACTTGATGGTCTAACCATAAATATGTTGCCGTAGATTTATACATTTGAATAATCCTGTTATGCATAAGTGTGAAAGTACTAGTTTATTTGTTGAGTCAAGGTTGGGTGTTAAAGCTTTAGTCATAATTATGTTCAAATATTTTTTATTTTATTATTATTTTTATATTAGTTTGATGTATTTACCTCAGGAAAGCCTCGCAATTATTGACTATACATTCTGAAGCACAAAACACCATGATATTTTACTTTGTTTATTATTCATCCTTATCTGTTCTGTTTGAATCTGAAGTGTTACAATATCTGAGAGGCATCTGAGCAGCTCTGATGGCAACATGCTATGCTGCACAATGCATCCATCAGCAGAATTGAAGCTATAGTGGATGAAGCATTAAATCTAAATTTACTTCATCTGCAGTATGGCATAACAGTGCTCAAACCCATGCACACACTTCCATGCACATGCTCTCACATAGCACGTGGTCACTCTATCACTACAGCATGCTCTGACATCCGTCCTCGCCTCATCACCTATTTTTATAAATTGTAATATTCTCAAAGTCTTTTGGTGGTGTTTTACCTTGTGGCTATCATCTAAATCCCATTAGTCTCCCTAATACATGACTGCTGATTCCCATCTACATCTGCATGAATTAATCATCAGTCCCTCCTTTATTATTCTTTACCTCCAGATAATATCCTTGGTCTTCCAAGTTCTCTCCTTTTTTCCTTATTTTTGTGTAGTTAACTTGTGCAGTCTGTGTGGTGCACTGTTCATGCATAGTGGCATCTGTAATGGTCTTATGGGTGTTATAAATTAGATCAATCAGATTGCTTGCTGGTGAGGTGCTTTAACCCTGTCAGCACCACACAGTGACTGAGGTTTATATGGCACAGGGTGTGAGTAGTGTGAGTGACAATATTGTCAATGTATGTAGCAGAGATGGGAGACAATGGATCTCTATGCAGGCTTTTAATGAAGGTGATGGAGATACAAAACAATGTGGAGTTACACAAAGAATCAAATAAGCTATGAAAACCAAAACACAGGAACATACTAAATAACATACAAGGTAACTTAAAGATCTGACAATGAGTTGGAAAAATGGGTGATGGCAAAACACAGAAAACCTGGGAACAAAGATGGGGAACAGAAAGCATAGTTGAATCACTGGTTTTTGAGGGATTTATCCCTAAAAGGTAAAGTTTTGTTGTGTAAAGCTGAGGGACTGTCAAGATTAGTCTATGCTGCCACTTCACTCTATGTTTCTAAGGAGATGGGTAAAGCTATTGATACTGCTTTATTTCATTTTCTTTGAAGAAACAAAACACATTATATTCTGAAATCTATAATAATGAATACTTGTGAATCAGGTGGATTGAACTTCCTTAATTTTTGTACTCTAAATACAATTTTCAAAATTAATTGGATTAGACATTTCATTCTAAATCCAAATTCTCTTTGGAATTTTAAACCCAATTTTGTTTTCTCCAAATTAGGTGGTCTTGAGTTTCTCTTGATTTGCAATTACAAAATTGACAAAATCCCTCTGAATTTATCTTACTTTCATTAACAAATGTTGCAGGCTTGGTCCCTGTTATATAAGCATAACTTTTCACCCCATAGATGCTTAATTTGGAACAATTACAATATATTATTTAAAAATAAATCGTAATTTTTTTTTAAAGATGTTTTTTAGCACGCATAACACCATTCGATAAATGATTAAATAAAGAAGGCATGTTGCTCAATTATTCTGAGTTTCTAAATGTTCATCAAATCCCAGTGACACCAAAGGAGTTTTCTATTATCATGGATGCGATTCCCACAGGGGTCTTGGCACTATTCAGAGCTAATACTCAAAACAGTATTGCGCTCCCTTCTGCTTTTGATTTATTTGATACTGCAATTGGGAAACTTTGTTTTGCCCCCAGTTTTAAATGTTAATAAAACTCTTCGTTCTTTACTTAAAAAAGACATTGTCAGTATGCCAAACGGTATTGTTTATTGGAATAGACTGGTTGAAGGTTTATTATTGAAGGCCATCTGGATTTTACTAAACAAATATTTGTTTGTAAATAAAGTTATTGAAATAACTTTCAAAATTTTACACCAATACTTCCCATTAAATAATTTTCTTGTTAAATTTAAAAAGGATATTGATTTGAACTGTTCTTTTTTCAATATATTGGCTGAAACCTTGTTCAATTTATTTTGGCATTGTGCTCATGTAAGGACATTTTGGAAAGATTTGACCAGATTTATAATTGATAACATTGATCCCACTTTTTCTTTGTGTTTAGAAAATGTTATATTTGGTTTTACTAATATCCCCTCAAATAAAAGAATACTATATTATAAATGTAATTTACATTTTTGCTAAATTTAATATACATAAACGTAAGTACAGTAAAACACAACCTTTATTTTTGGTTCTTGAAAACAAAATTCAAATATATATTAAGACTACTTTTCATTCACATAATAAGAAAGCAATTAAAACTATTTCTATATTTGAATCCAATAATATATTTACATAATGTTTAGCCTTCCACCCTGGCTGTATGTTTCTCTCTCTCTCTCTCTCTCTCTCTCTCTCTCTCTCTCTAGTTCTCCACTAGCATTACCAAACATAACTGCAAAAATTATTCAATGAAGATTTGCTCCACATTTGCCCATAGTATATAAGTGCAAAAACCTGCATCTTATTCTCTAACCACCCATTCATATTAAGATACATCTTTTCATATTAAGATACATCTTAATATGAAAATTAAAGGGATAGTTCACCAAAAAATGAAAATTCTCTCATCATTTATGACTTTCTTTATTCTGCTGAACACAAACAATGAGTATTAGAAGAATATCTCCTCTCTGTAGGTTCATAAAATACAAGTGAATGGGTACCAAACCTTTGGAGCTCCAAAAAGCACATAAAGACAGCATTAAAGTAATCTATATGACAGAAGTGATATGATTGGTGTGGGTTTAGAAAACGATAAATATTTAAGTCCTTTTTTAATATAAATTATCCTCCCTTTCCAGTAGGAGGATGAATGCACAAGGAATGTGAATAGCAAAAAGAAATGAAGAAGAATGTGAAGTGAAAGTGAAGATTGATAGTAATATAACACAATTAATTATAGTGAATTATCCCTGACTGTTTTCAATGTTTTATTTCTGTTTATAAGACTTTTGCCATGTTAAATGGACAATTTCCTCTCAAAGAGAGGTGTCTGTTGATGATTTGATTAAATTAATTTGATGAAAAGAGATGGATTATTCAGTTATTGTTAAGACAAGCCATTGTTTTAAAGATTTCCCTTTGCTCTATAAAAACAAACACCATTCTGCTGGGTGCACTCAAGTAAAGGATGCAATTAGCATTCTGAAAAGGGCAGGAGGTGAAAAGATAAAGTGATATAATGCACCATCACCACTGAGAAACAAAACTACTTTGAAGCCAGAGAGGCAGTCTCTCACTCTCAAGGGCAGACTGTGTTGAGAGCTAGCAAAGTGGCATTTAACTGATCTCTAAAGACCGACAACCTCAATAGAGGGGTTCTAACAGCATTTGGGACCAAGGAAACTTTGTGGCTCCAAATGCTGTTTGAACTTCATCATTAGAGGTCAATCGGTACAACTACAAATCCAACATAGGGAATGAATGAGACCGAACACACAGCTTTGTTTTTTTGTGTGGCACTGAAAATGCACATACATATGTGGAACAGGACTCAAAGCATAAACAATGCTGTTCATCTCATTTGTTATCTCTAACAGGCTGACCAAATCAGGTCATTATTTTCTACATTGTTGACTGTTGAACACATCAAATAAATGCAAGGCAGCTTGTTACCTTTTGACAGAAAGCCACACTGAATTAGAATTAAATGTGTTCTTATGGAGTCTCTCAGATTGAAAGGGTGTGTATTAGTTGTAGATTGTGTGTAGTTTCTCATTTCTATCAGATTGGGAATTGAAGATATTTCAGTGAAATTCTTGGTTCCAACTCATTCCATTTCTTCACCATCAGTGCATGACCTAGTGCAGAATTGGACTGGCCCCACTGCAAACTCTTTCTGTCTGCTATTATTACACCTTAATCTGCCTTAGAGGCAAGACTGCTGCTTTTTTCAGCTCACAGAATCTTCAACATACATTCCTTTATTGAGAGTGATGTATTATAAGTTATCATTAAGCACAGATTATTTTAGTCCCATTTGATGCTTGGCCAAAAAACAGACTTCTATCAATAATGAGCCCATCTGACCTTGGTGACCCATATACTATGTTGTGCTGTAGATGATTAGGTCACAAGGTGTTTAGTTGACTTGTAACAGCAATTAGTAACATTCTAATTATTCCACAGGTAAAGCGGAGTATAATGTTCATATTGATAAACAACATGAACATGTCTTTTAATAAACTTGTCACAGGGGAGATGTGGATGCAAAGTTGTTAGTCCAAATTATGCCACCAAGATGCATGCTGTCATGAGGACACACATCACATCTTCAGACTGCCTAGCTCTTTTTGTCTATAGTGCATTTGCGGTAGAACGTGAAAGGGAGAAGTGTGAAGAAAATCTATCCTTAATCAGAGAAAGGGAGCTGCCTCACTCTTATCCCAGCAGACATAATGACTGCCCCTATTTCATCTTGGTGCCTGAAAGGTGGCTGCTGTTCTGCTCTTTACAAAATCGCTTTCATTGTTTTAGCCAACAGTGGAAGGTGATGGAGGAGGACTGAGCATGCTCAGTATAGTCTGCCACTCCTGCAGCTGTGCTTGGAATACTGATCAGGATGTGAGTGCAGTGTCATCATGGCTGACGGCTTGTAAATGTCAGTGCAACAACTGAGTGGCTTTAAGTTAATACTGGATTAGATTAGTTAGGTTTTAAGCAACAGTTTTCATACTTATGTTGTTTTATTTGTAGTAAAAAATACATTTTGAGCCTTTTAATATTTGAATAAAAAAAAAAGACAAATGTTTTAATTAGGCTACAATTCCTTATTACATCATTTGTATACATTACCATTCATAAAACTCATTGGATTGAATCTATTATTACACAAAGCAGTACAGAACAGGCATCTAATCCTGGCTTTGATTGCATTAATATTGACCCAATCAGTGATTTTTTATTTATTACATATGTTTTTAAAGAAAGTCTGCACATTCTTAGCAGGAGAGCTACAATTGTGCTTATAAGCACTGCTGCTAAATCCCCACATGACCTCTGTCTCAAGAGGAAAAGTGCTGGAGATGAGACATGAAAGGAACCTCTGAGCTGGACTATGATTTGAGCAATAATAGTGTTGCATTCTGACAGCTGAATGCAACACTCCTCCAGGACAACCTCCAGGACAAATTAATAGAGGTCAGGCACAGAATAAGAACAGTTCACAAGACAGGTGAATGCACAGTGATAAAAAAAAACAACAACAACATAGAAAGTATGTTATTAGAAAGGGAAAAATGTGTGTTAAAGGGATAGTTAACTAAAAAATTTAAAATATATTTAAACTCTTGTTGTTCAAAACCCATATGACTATCTTTCTTCCATGGATCAGGAGATATTAGAAAGAATGCTGGCCTCAGTCACCATTCACTTTCATTGCATTATATTTTTTTTCCATATAATGAAAAACACTGAATGGTGACTGAAAGTAATATACTGCCTAACATATCCTTTTGTGTTCCATGAAGAAAGAAATGCTATAGATTTGGAACAACCTGAGGTTGCTGAAATTATGACATAATTTGTATTTTGTGTGAACTATTCCTTTCAAGAAAAGACAAAGAGAATTATTAAAATAAATGAATAATTATAAAGATCACTGTGTTGTTCTTTAAATAAATAATGAAATGAATGTGTAATAAAGACTTCCCAACCTGCAAGTGTTGCTATTCCCATATGAGTGTTGCTCAGTGATCGCCTCCCCTGAAATATCAGCCAGGGATTTTACAACTGACATTGATGGATGGGCCTTGGAACAATAATTACAGATGCCTTTTCGTCCCTAGAGACAGCAGGGAGGAGGCTGGATGGTCACCATGGCCTCAGCTGTCTCATGCATTGTTCAATTAATTAAGACTTTTCAGTAACATTCCACACATTAACCACTGCAACCACAGCCCACTGCTATTATCTCTTGTATGTTTAGCAAGTTTCTTGTAAAAGCTTCCAGATATGCAGTTAAGTAATTAAATCAATAAACAGGGGAAATTGACAGGGTGGAGAAAAATGAGTGATGAGCTTGTGCTTTTATGTGTAACCGCAACCTCCCTCTCCAGTGATAGAAAGATGAGAAGAAGCAGTACTCACCTCTAATGCACAGCTTTTACATTTATTTTGGAAGACTTAAATGTTGTTGATATCCAATGTGTTTTAAATGGCCATAGTTCATAGTTCTAGATATTTATATGGTGTGGTTATGGCTTCTTTACAATCTACTGTATATGGGGGATTTCTTTTCAAATCTGAAATGTAGACATTACTGCACTTAACAGCTGCATTGTTACAGCAAAATCTAAACGTGGAGAGCTACAATACTGAGCTTAGAACTAATTTTCACATTCAAGCCTGAAACTTGCGCTGTTAGGTGAAGCGTTGATTTGTAATTATCTCACTTTAAAATTTGTGATTATCTCACCGTAAGCACAGAGAAAAGTGCAAATCTCTTGTCTGAAACACCAGCAAAGAGTAAAAAAAAAATACCTATGAAGCTGTTGTCCTTTTCTTTAGTGTTGATTAATAATTCAGGATGGGTTATTGATTCTGGTCCTTTACACCCCTGGAGTCTGCACATGAACACTGAGTGTCAGCATGCTGCTCAGGCGACTCCAGTCTGCCTGATGGTGGCATTTATTGCTGGGCTGGATCTTGCACCACATGCACCATAGTGAAACCTGAGCCAACGCCCAGACTCTGAACCAAAGGTCTTAGGAAAGATGGGGGTTTTGTAGAAAGCAAAGCAATTATTCCACACATATCTTGTAGAGAAAATGCTTTAACTCTGTGGTATTGTGCTAATGCACTACCATTTTGTAAGATGAGCCTGCTGTTATCATGGGACTGTAAGGAAAGGAGATAATTCAAGAGATGGACACAGCCTGTCTAGCAGCAAGGGCGCGGCAGCCAGACTGCTGCTTTGAACAGTTGCTTAGGATTTGTCTGGAAGTGTCTATTTATAATCGTGTAATGGCATCAATTTAGATGTGATTTAACAAATGCAAACCCTTTTTGTATCATCTAAACACATTAATCTTCTTTGACAATTAAAACATTGTAATGCAATAAATGTATTCTTATTTTTTATGTGTTGTAATCATTCTTTTGAATTGACAGCAACCTCACCTGATTACTGTAAACCCAATTATGCCCTGGCTCATTGTCAAGAAGGTGGTCAGAACCAGGCAGACTGTGCAATCAACAGAGTGCAGTTAATGGGTTAGATTTTGGCATACTTGTCCTGGCTGCAACTGTCAGGCTGGGATCAGCTGTACATTAACTGCTAAACAAGCCGACCCAATCTTGTCATTCTCACCACAACACCTAGTGTAGCTGAGAAATATAGAATTGTTTATGTATATGTTAAACAGTTACAGTGTGTCAAACAGTTATTCATGAATCATGATGACATCCTGGTAGCATTCAATCAGAAGTAATGGATATAGTCTGGAGAAAAGAGAGTGATATATTTAACTGATATTTAAGTGATTGAAAGTGATGCAGAAAATAACTCTGTTTACATTTTTCATGTGAACACTCTGGGACAAAAGAGCAAGTCTCGCCAGACTTAAGAATGTTTGAATTGGGTCTTTCATTTTGACCAAGAGTCCATCTGCTCTCTGTTTTTTTCTTTGGCACTATTGATCAATTAGCTCTTAAACACTAAACTATTTGGCAGTAAATTGAACTGAGATTGATGGCTCCTCTAAAATTAAGAACACATTAGGCCTGTGGAGAGATGCAGTTCCACAGTTGTACTCACCTCATTACATTACATTAATTGATAAGTTTTGAACTGGACCATGCCAAATTTGATTTGCTTATAACTTTTGTTGTTGTTGTTGTTGTTGTTGTTGTTGTTGCAAAGGATTTTTGAACATTTTATTAAACTTTCATCTAATTTATATAGGCTATAGTATATATTTGTAAAATTGAAAGTGGATTGGAATTAGTAATGCATCCATAGAAATGTGAACACATTTGTTGCATATCTCAGTCATCTTTATTCGTAGTATGTGTGTGATAACAGGCCACACCCACTCTCTTCTACGCGCACTGGTGTGTCTGTGTGCGCGCGCTCAGGCTGCTCTGCACACGATACGCGCAGCTCAGCATCAGCAACGGTAGGTTTAATCTGCCATCTAATTCTTCAAATGCTTGCTTATTGGCAGATGTTTCAAATGTCTTGCTCTCTGGTCGAGGTAATTCATTCATAAAAGGTGCAATAATATTGATCTGGCTTCTAACGCGGGTTGTCTTGGTATGTGGCGTTTCTGGCTTGCCCACTGATGTGTCTGCTGGTTTATTAACCTAGCCTATATATATATATATATATACACTCTAAAAAATGCTGGGTTATTTTTCTACCCATTCGCTGGGTTAAATATTTTAACCTATTTTGCTGGGTTATATTCTCGGTATTGGCTCATATTGACCCAGCAATGGTTATTTTTAACCCAGCATTTTTTTAGAGTGTATATATATTAAAGCGAGTAGGCCTATATTTAAACGCGTTTTTGATTTTGTCTCCACAGTAATTAACCAAGAGTGGCAATGAATAACTGTATTTTGCATGATCGCAGTGTATTTTTTCAGCTAATAAGGTGAGGAAGAAAATTAGGACTTGTTTTCCTACTTTTGCTGGATTTTTTTAGGGTTACTATTCATTTCCATGTACCGTTGTAGTAGTTGCTGAGTACTGTCAAAGCTAAATTAACCGGTCGGCGAATGTGGTGGAAACGTCAAGATTCGTCACATTTAATTTTTAAAAACGTGACCCAGATGTTAATTGTGATTCTTTGATTATTATGGGATGTATTCGGGCATTTCAGTAACCCGTGAATACAGCGCGCGCGCTGGTGAGATGAATATGTGCGCAAATTCCACAGGCCCGACACAGCGTAAATCTCATTAATCAGTTAAGATATCTCTTTGAGGCATAAACAAGGTGATGTAGGAAATTGGGGTTGTTTTGATTAAAAACAATAATCATTACTATTTTTAAGGTGGCGAGGGAGCGCCTTTTACCCACACTTGGGGTTAGAGTGAAAGGCCTATCCTGTAAATAAAAGGGGGAAATCGTTATAGGGTAAAATTTGTCAACTTAGGCAAAATACTTTTGAGTAATACATTAAGAAAATGCTTACTCAAAATAACTAGGCCTGCTTCAGAAAAGGGTGTACATTTTTTGTTAATTTAAATCACATTTGGCATTTCATTACATGAAATTAGTATTCTATAAACAAATGAATCTCCATTGTGATTGGATCAGTCAATGTGAGCACATTTTTAACATTATTCATAACAAAACTATTCCCCCCACTTAAGAAACACAATGTGTTTTATGGGGGGCCTTTAGCCACTGCAACAGTTTTTTTTTCCTTTTTTGTACCCCAAATACCTTTTGGATAATTTAAATAATTTTAAATAATCTTTTCACTTATTGGACAGTTAATAAAATACTTTTGATTGAATCACCTTGAACAGAACTGAAAATGGCAAAGAAGTGTTTTGTCTTAAAAGAAACGTCATAATTTCAGGGATTTTCATTAGCTATTTGCAACTATTTGCATTAATGAAATGAACTATTATATGATCAGACTGCCTCAAAATCAACCTTATGACATTACACGCAATTATCTCATGGATCAGGAAAATGTTGTGTAGTATAGTGACAAACAGGTGTTTAGGGAAATATTTTTACTTATACTTTGGGAATGATTATTATAATTTTTTTATAATATTTAGAAAATAAAATCAAGACCTTTTTACCCCAGGGGGTCTTTAACTAGTTATACCCTATACCTTATTCAGAGTAGCGCCATATTTTATTTTTGACCTGAATGAAATCAAGTCTGTGACTTAGGTGACAGTCGGTTGAAAAAACATCTTTCCAAAAAAATTTAAATTTCACTAGAGAAAAAAACTCCTTCAAACATGACTTAGGAATTACATGTGATCTTGGACATTTATAAAGTTTAAAGGTGCTGTGATTTTTTGGTTTGAAGGCCTAATCCATAATTATACAGCTTTGACTTGTTCAAAACATTTAAGTTGAGCTGGTACATAAGCATTCAGAGGGACTGTCGTTTCAGTGTAGTGATGTAAAGAGAGACTGACACATATTGGCTTGTGGAGAGATGTTGTGGATCTTTCCAAGCATAACCTTCTGGCATTTGTTTTGCTAAGGTTAGCTGGATTGATGGAGAGAGATGGATGGATTTTGTTTCAGCACCACCCTGTCAAGGTGGCGGTGTGTTTTGATCTACTGGTCTGCCTTGTTGCACCAGTCTTGTGCACTTGTTAACCCGTGAAGCTACTAGTGTTTGTTAGGAAAGCAAGGCAGGGCCAAAAGCACAAGCCATGCTCAAAAGTGATTATGGATGGAAATGATTTCTGTATCATTTTAAATGGTGCCTCAAAGCTTTCTATGCATTTGCATGTAAGCATTGTTAACAAATAATTTCCATAATGGACATTCCAAGTGCCAGCCAGTACCCCTCTGTTTTTTGTACAATTTATTCCTTATAGTAGTTTATTGCATTTAAATGAGCTATCTGTGTACTCATTACATGCTCTGAGTCCATTCTCCTCAGCTGTTTACAGCATAATGGGTCCATTACACATCAAGAGCTCAATGATATGAATAAGTGCACAACACTTGTCATTCTTTGCTATAAGGGGACTTTACAGTATATCACCCCTGCTAGTTAACAAGCAATTTGATTGACATTAACTAGTTACAGTGGTTTTAGAAGCACAGATGATATAGTACCTTATGTTGTCAGAATTTCACTGCTATGGATTATGATTAAGAGGCTTTAAAAAGATTAAAGACAGAAGCCTCCACTGCTTACTAAATCACTACCCTTAGATAACTGTTTAAAAAGTGGGACATACCTCCTCTGTCTCTGTCACACCGTGCTTGATTCATAGGTAGCTGAAATACAGTCAGGGAAAAGAGAATGGGATAACTTGGCTTAACAAAATATAATACTTTTCTCGTACAGAAAGCATTTGATATTGTGTTGGTTGTCTCTGTTTTGTTCAAGAGCTTGACAAAGACTGAAATATAATTCCTCACATCAACCAAGAACAGCTGCAATTGTCTATATTTAAAGGTGTTTTGATTCTCTTTGGTGATAATGATGTGTTAGTGGATTGACATAAGACAGTATAATCACATTTACACCTCATGTTATCGATGAAAGAGGAATGAGCCTTGAAAGTGTAGTTTCAGCTGTCAGAATCAAGCACTTTCATAGTTTGATTGGTTGGAAATGCTAAATTGGAACTCAAATGTCTCTTGTATGGCTTTAAATCTGCTTTGAAAGAATGATATTTCTTCACAAAAGGCTGGGCCACTGTTCCAAAATAAGGTATTATGCCTATCGTGAATAAAGGTTTTGGAGGCTTGGTGAATTCACAGGCAGATGTGAAGGACTTCAAAACATTTTATTCAGATAATAAAACATTCCCAGTAATTTCCTCCCACCTAAAACGTCTGTCAGTCGCACGGGTTACTTGTGGTTATCATGTAATCCGAAAAGCCAAAATTGCTTGTGACGCTTTAAATGCACATATTAAAGATCACGGATTGTCATCACATCTGAGATTGACTTTGACCAAATTAATCTCAGCAAGTGTGAAATACATCTGACCCCATTTGTCAGTGTTTTACATTCTCAGATGACTTGAGTGATACTGAATTAGCTAATTTTAGACACCATCTGCTGAGCTAGTAAATATCACAGCTGTGGACATGATTCAAATACAAATAAAGCAAGCACCTATGGATTGAAGCTGTTCTGAAATAACTTTTATTTATTTTTTTGGCCATCTATTGACTTTCTGTCCATGAAATAACAGAATGTCATATAATCTAACAATACACAGCAGAGCATATGTTCAGTGAAGTGACCTTATTATTGTATCTATTATTAACCTAATTTACTCCAAGCCAGTAACTTGCTGAATTCATGTACAATATCAGCCTTTTTTTTTCTTTAACTCAACCGAGGAAAGTTTTAAATGGGCTAAAAGTTCACATAAAAATGAAAATTCTAACATAATTTACTCCCCTTCTTGACATTCCAAACCTGTATGACTTTCTTTCTTATGTGGAACACAAAAGGAGATATTTATTGAATATTTCAGTCCATCTTTTCAATTCAAGAAAAGAATTTGCAGTGGATAGGACATCTCTTTTTTTTAGTGCTAACGCAAGTTCCTGCGTGAACATGCGAACAACCTTCTCCTAAAGCTCTTATGAAGATGCAAGTGATGTCAAAATTGTCACTTAAAAATGAAAAAAATATCTATTCTTTTTTAGTTGTTTCTCACCAACTGTATACCTTCAGAAGACTTGGAATGTGGAGCGTAAATCACATAGACTACTTTTATGATAGTTAATGTTATTTTTTAAGTTTTAAAAGGAGGCACCATCCACTGCCTTTGTATTGATTAAGACAGACATGATAGTCATTAAAACATCTCCATGCATAAAAAAGTCGTGAGGGTTGGAAACAACATTTGCGTGAGTAAATTATGACTGAATTATTCCTTTAAATGTTTGCTAGAATGAAATGACTTGAACTGGCATCACACTAGCAGATGCCACTCATACCAAAAATAACTGCAGTTTTTAACTGTAGTACAAGTGTGGTAAATTTGACGCAGTATTACTGCAGTACTGGAAACTGAAATTGTACTGCAGAATAAAAGAAACAGCAGGAATACTGAATCCAAATTACCTCACTTGTACTGCATATAGAAAACTGTAGGAATACTGAATCCGAATTACCGCACTTGTACAGCAGTATAGAAAACTGTAGGAATACTGAATCCAAATTACCCCACTTGTACAGCCGTATAGAAAACTGCAGGAATACTGAATCCAAATTACCGCACTTGTACAGCAGTATAGAAAACTGCAGGAATACTGAATCCAAATTACCGCACTTGTACAGCAGTATAGAAAACTGCAGGAATACTTTGTCCAAATGACCGCACTTGTACAGCCATATAGAAAACTGCAGGAATACTGAATCCAAATTACCGCACTTGTACAGCAGTATCGAAAACTGCAGGAATACTTTGTCCAAATGACCGCACTTGTACAGCCATATAGAAAACTGCAGGAATACTGTGTCCAAATGACTGCACTTGTACTGCAGTGTGGAATACTGTGTCCAAATTACCACACTTGTACTGCGGTATAGAAAACTGCAGGAATACTGTGTCCAAATTACCACACTTGTACAGCAGTATAGAAAACCGCAGGAATACTGTGTCCAAATTACCGCACTTGTACTGCAGTATAGAAAACTGCAGGAATACTGTGTCCAAATTACCACACTTGAGCAGCACTACAGAAAACTGCAGGAATACTGTGTCCAAATTACCACACTTGTACAGCAGTATAGAAAACCGCAGGAATACTGTGTCCAAATTACCGCACTTGTACTGCAGTATAGAAAACTGCAGGAATACTGTGTCCAAATTACCACACTTGAGCAGCAGTACAGAAAACTGCAGGAATACTGCGTCCAAATTAACGCACTTGTACAGCAGTATAGAAAACTGCAGGAATACTGTGTCCAAATTAGCGCACTTGTACTGCAGTATAGAAAACTGCCGGAATACTGCGTCCAAATTACCACACTTGTACTGCAGTATAGAAAACTGCAGGAATACTGTGTCCAAATTACCACACTTGAGCAGCAGTACAGAAAACTGCAGGAATACTGCGTCCAAATGACCACACTTGTACAGCAGTATAGAAAACTGCCGGAATACTGCGTCCAAATTACCCCACTTGTACTACAGTATAGAAAACTGCCGGAATACTGTGTCCAAATTACCGCACTTGTACAGCAGTATAGAAAACTGCAGGAATACTTTGTCCAAATTACCGCACTTGTACAGCAGTATAGAAAACTGCCGGAATACTGTGTCCAAATTACCGCACTTGTACAGCAGTATAGAAAACTGCCGGAATACTGTGTCCAAATTACCGCACTTGTACAGCAGTATAGAAAACTGCAGGAATACTTTGTCCAAATTACCGCACTTGTAGAGCAGTATAGAAAACTGCCGGAATACTGTGTCCAAATTACCGCACTTGTACTGCAGTATAGAAAACTGCAGGAATATTGCGTCCAAATTACCAAACTTGTACTGCAGTATAGAAAACTGCAGGAATACTGCGTCCAAATTAACGCACTTGTACAGCAGTATAGAAAACTGCTGGAATACTGCGTCCAAATTACCACACTTGTACTGCAGTATAGAAAACTGCTGGAATACTGCGTCCAAATTACCACACTTGTACTGCAGTATAGAAAACTGCAGGAATACCGTTTCCAAATTACCACATTTGTACTGCAGCATAGAAAACTGCAGGAATACTGCGTCCAAATTACCACACTTGTACTGCAGTATAGAAAACTGCAGGAATACCGTTTCCAAATTACCACACTTGTACTGCAGTATAGAAAACTGCAGGTATACTGCGTCCAAATTACCACACTTGTACTGCAGTTCTCTAGAATTGCACTCTGCACTTCTACACATTATACATTTGCTGTTGTACTGTTTACATAAAAACTTGACAAATGACAGCAAACTAGTTCTGTCAGCTGATTAAAATATTTAATCGTGATGAATCGCATTAATTTCTTAGTTATATGTGATTAATCACAAATTTTGAAAGTGCTGAAATATGATTGTACTGTAAATATACTTCTTTTCTTGTCAAAATGCGTTTAGTTACTTAGAAAACAAAACAACGTGTAACAATTATGTTTTATTAATATTTTCAAAACAAACCCTCATTTTATAAAGATAGACTAAATTGTGCACTAAAATGGCACCAATTAAGTACACTTTAGCACCACATCATGTTTTGATTTTAACGCTGACACAGGCGACGTAATGATACTTTATCCAAATATTCTGGTAAGTTGAAAGCGCAACGAGGCACAGAGGAAATGCTGGCTGCTGTACTCCAATTAGTTTCTTGAATGTGGCTTAGTTAGTACAATAAAAAAAATAGAGAGTTTTATTAATAATTTGTATTATTACTCTCAGTTTCAATTAGGGATGTGCATGAGTAGTCGAATATTCGAATATTCGTTCTGGAATAATTATTCAGATAATAATTTCAAAAAGTTTTGCTGGCCATATATACAGTGCATGTTAAATCCTGAACACACAAACTAAAACTGGCAGTTGTAACATAATGCACTGGGTGGCACTGTTGAGTTCAGACACATTTTTTAAGCAAATTGTTCTGTCACTCAGTACGTTCAGATGGGCACCACAGAAAAGCGGATTATTGTGAGAATGAGGCTTACTGTTAGAAAGCTGGGCTCCTGTTTAAATGTACTGGATAAGTGGTGTACACTTTACTATTGTATATGTGCAGTTCATCAGAAAGCAGCATCCCCGTAGCAACGTAATCCCCGCGATGCTTCTGTAAACAACAAACATGGCATCTGAGAAAGACTTTGCTAGCTGAGGTAAGGGACATTCCATAATTTAAACTGGTGCGTATACATTACTATAGTTTATATTACAGGGCTATGAATGCTTGATTCTGATTGGTTGAGAACATTCTAAGGTGTGCAATTATTTTCAGGGAAACGCACGGCTAAAGTAGTTCCAGGCAGGTCTTGACCGCATTACAGTTCCATATCACTTCGCGTAGTCAACTGTAATAACGGAAAATAGGATACAATTCATAACAAGAAGTGACAGCGACAAATCCACTTCAACTTCAAGAGGAAAAAAAATGACAGACTATTTTGATTTTCCGGAAGTAAATTTTAATATTTATGGTGAACATAAACATTTTAACAACTGGGCGACCGCAGTATTGGATAGCTCAGATGAAAAAACAAATAAACAGAAGAGGACATCAAAGGCAGCCGGCAACAACAAAAGACATAAAACAATCAGCGAAGAACAGCTAGACCGACTCGAGGGCGAAAAACATGAAGAAAACACCAAAAAACAACAGCTTGGGCTGTCAATGTGTTTAACGTGCAGTTTAATTTTAATAAATAAATTCGTTCGAATTAACGAATGAATTATAACGTATGAATTAATAAATAAATTAAATAATATGACGCATCATGATTTTCTGTCTCATTATTACAACCTCTGTCTCTCTAATAACTACACTAATAACTGCATTAGTCTGCTGTCAGTGGCTCAAACCTCCGTTACTAACTCTAAAATGACGTTTTGGAATTAACAACGGAGGCATGGGATTAGATGCGTAAGAAATTAGTCCTACATACAAGAGCGTTTTAATGACAAAAACTTGACAAACGTCTAGAATCACATCATCTGAACAATGTTTCGAGGTGTGGTAACTGTAGTATAAGCGGAATAATTGACTCCGGGCGTTGAATTATTAGAAAAATAATGCACACCCGGGGTGTAACGGCCACTCCGCTTCGCGTCGTGACCGCATTACCACACCGGGTGTGCATTATTTTTCTAATAATTCAACGGCCCGTCGTCAATTATTCCTTACTTACTGAGCACATGGATATGCTTGTTTATGTATACAATATAAACATGATAACTATTATGTCAAGTGTTTATGCTCGTCCTGTACATTAACTGTCGGTCTACGTCATTAGCGGTTTCTTTTTCTTTGCTTTGCGTGAGCATAAATGCTTTCATTCTATTCTTTTTTTGTTTTCACGCATTGCTTGTTTAAATATGGATAAAAACACACACAGGACATGATATAAGCTTGTTTTGATTATAATTAGAAGCTTGTTTTTTTTAATAGTGACGCAACCTTTATGACTAAATAATTTATTTTACAACGTCTTTTTCTCATTAAGTACCTTCTTTTAAACAATATTCAAATATTTGTTTTTATGAGCTTAAATATTCGAATACCAAATTATTGATGAATGCCCATCCCTAGTTTCAATACAAACTTGTAACACAGCAGAGTAGGCCCAACACAATCCCCATAAACCCTCAAGTCCCAATATAACCCACAAGCCTTTAGAGTCCAGGTCAGGTTTCAAAGGCAGAATAGCAGTTGCCCAGTCTTTTGCATGACAAAATAGTGAAAATAAAAAGAGGAAATAAATTACTTAGCCCAAAAAGTAATGCAAGCAGTAGTCCAAGGTATTACTCGTGAATTCAAGATTTGCTCAAAGGCCCATAAGAGTGGTTCATATGACTACAATGAATTATTGTGCATAAACACAAAACAAAGACCATATGCTAACAACTAAATTCACGACTATGCTAATTTTACAGAAAATAAAGCAAACATAAATAAAAATACAAATTTCTTACATTGAACTTCAGAACACATATTCCTCAAAATAGGAGATGAAGAGGAAAGCTTCACACCAAAACCTTCTTGCTGCATCCGAAACCGCATTCTGTCACTCTATGTATTGTATTTGATGAAGGATGCACTTATCTGCCGAAATTAAATTCTTCCGTTCAGCTGTTGTTAAATTTACATGTATATTTAGTGAAATATGGGAGACTCCAGGGAAAAACTGGAGTGTTGACAGGTATGCTTCCTACCCCTAACTGCTTCTCTACTTCCTTATTTTGTTACCTAGCCTATTTAGACACCTAGCTCAAAAATCTCTTGAGTGCCCCCAGTGGTCAGGATGAGAATAACAAGAATGAACAGTGAATTAACAGTAAATGCCCACTGCAAACAAAAACTGTTACAACATTAACACGTTCATTTTGGCAGCTCTAGATATTTAAGAATAGCGTTTTGTTCAATGTGAAAAAACTACATTTGCAATTGCAACATAGTTTGTACTGGAGTGCATGCTTGTTGAACTGCTCTGAACTGCAGTTGAGCTACACAAACTGCAGTTCCTACTGCATTGATTTGACATTGTACTACACTGATCTGCAATTATTTTGCTACGCACTGCAGTTATACTTTTGTGGAATACAGATATACTTCACTGAACTGTAGTAGTGTTACACTGACTGACCTGCAATTGTACTGCACTGCACTATATCAGTACAGCAGTCAAAAGGCATTGTAAGTGCAGTACCATCTGTCATTGTGCAGTACAGCACCATTTTACTACACAAAACGTCACTTTTTATAGCATAGATTGCAGTGATACTGCAATCACTGCCGTTTTACTGCAGATTATTTTTGTAAGGGCAAACAACTCTGTTTTGACCGAGGGTGTCACACTTGCTGACTGTTTTACTGAGATCTCGCTCTCTTCAGTTAGTTGGTATGATACACTTGCCGATGGTGGAGGGGTGACAAACATACCGACTCACCGCAAAACTCTCTCCATGTGAGCATAAACAATTGTAAAATAGTGATTTAAAATGTGATTCATTGAGTAACTTTACTTTCTGAAAGTGTGTGATTGTGTATTTATCCCTTGAGAATGTATTTCCATATGCAGCTTTCAGTCAGTAAAAAAATTAAGTTCAATAAAAACATGCTGCTGTGCCTCTGCTTCCTGATGTCATTAGTCATTTTAGTGTAAGGAGAATAACCACATGTAAAACAGCTGGTGACAGAATCACTGTGGATTACAATCTGCGTTTGCGATGATATGCAGCTGAGTGCGATGAAAACGTTCATATCAGCTTGACGTCTTGTCAGTTCTTTAGTAAAAGAAGAAGCTCATTGATGACTTTAAAAGAACACAAGAATACTATATTTTCTGTCATGTTTGATAATATTTTCCCATTCCTGTAACCATTAAAGGTGCTGTAAGCGATTTTAGCATTTGGAAGCTTTCACGTGACTGAGCTATTGAATTAAACACTCCCCTTCATTCCAATTCCCCGCCCTCCAAAGATTATTTTGAGACCAAAACTGAGCAAAAGAGCAGCATAGTTTAATCCTGTGGCTGTCAAATTCAACAGTGGCACAATAGCACCCTCAATTGACAAACATTATGAATCATGGCCTCCAGTACTGTCGCTTCCTATACACACGCATATTATGCAGTCTGCATAGGGCACTAACTCCGTGGGGTGCACCATCTTACACTAGTAATGCACCAGAAACTCCACTGGCTGCCATTATTTGCATGTTATATGTTATTCAAGGACCTACAGATTATATCACCACGCGCTCGTCCCGTGCCTCACAATTTCCACACCACGCAACTCACATTCTACCGACACCCCCCACCCACCCCTCCATCAACAACCCCCCCCCACCCCCGGCCTTGGAGGGAACAGTTTAAGGTAGCGTGGAACCGGATTGCTTCTGTATGTTTTCAGGTGCACAATCATTATTGGTATTACATAGGTCCTAGTGCTATTTCTGTATTTAGCTGAAAAAATTACCATGGTAATGAAAACTATGGATATGTGTATTAAATGTAGTTCCATTCGTATTTATTTCCATGCAAAATAAAACAAACAAACCCCTGAAGAAATACTGAAGAAGTACATAAATAAAATCTATCTTTAGAATTAGCTTTTTATAAAAAGTACAATTCACATCCTCCTCCAAATTATTGTAACTGATATAAATAACTGTAAGGTGTATGTTAGACATGAATTACTTTAGAAAAACTGAAAGTGTAAGGTGAAGAGGTGTGGCATACACAGATCATATGGAGACCATGCTGCCCAATGCATGGTCAATGTCACAGGAGACCATGCTGCCTGATTTAGATGCTCATTACATTATCCATTCTCCTTCTCAAAGTGAAAGCCCATCTAAAGGTCATGTTGACAGCTGTCCCAAAGTATCTTTAAGGCTAGTTGTAACAGTACACAAAGATAAGTCCCTCTGTTGCTTCAATAAAAAAGGATGTCAAATGTCTCTCAGGTCGAAACATAACCTAGCATACAGAGGGCCAAAGTGCTTCTACTCTCAATACACACTGAGAGTGTGTCAAAAGGGTCTGTGAGTTCAATCGGGTTTACGCTGTTTGTAGTCCACTGCTACCATCAGGAGGTCATTGTATGACCTGAAGTGTCCAGTTACTACCACATTTTATGGCATTAAAATATTATGTTTGCAGTTCAGTCAACATTCTTTCATTCTTTCCTTGTGTTACACATTTTCACACACGATATCTTGCTTTTTACCCACTCATTCTTAACCTTTTTTGGTTTTACCCAGCAACATGCCATGCTTTAAAATGCTAATTTGTGCTATTTTTTTAACAAGCTCATCACACACATTTCCGTTAAGCTGCTGAGAGTGTGTGAAGATTAAAGGAAAATCAGTCTGCTATTTAAGTCCCAAAGACCTTGTTCCATTCTCACTGGAGTGAGAATGACTATAGATACACAACAGAAAGATCTGAAGCTGTTATTTTATGGTTAAACAGCCAATGAGAAGTTAATTCTTTATGTAGCCTTTAAAGGCACCTGGTCATGGATTTGTTTGTATGTTTCAACTGCCATGCTTGCTTACATTTTCAGCTAGGGGGAGTTTTTTTGAACCTTTTCAGAAATGCTGCAATGCGTCGCGCAGCACCAAGACTGGGTCAGTGTAACCCGGCTGGTGGCAATCGCCAGCTCACTGTTCCCATGGCAACAGCCAAAAGATTTGCATGTCAGAGCTTTGCAATATTGTTTTGATTGCATGGAATTGAGAAGACTGTTTTCACAGGATTAGTGTACACTTGCACAGCAGCAGGAAGTGACAAAGAACAGTGGAAAAACCACAAGGAGATGTATGGAGGAAGTGATTGCATCATTTCTAATATGGTGCAACCATTTGTCTCTGATTATTCTCAATATAGCAGAAATTTGTCAATGAGTTTTTGTCAATAAATACTTTTCAATCAATATGCCCTAATTAAACTGTACTGTATATCAGATTACGAATTTTTGTGGATTTAAATGAATTTTTGTGGATTTAAATGATAATTTCAGTGTTTCTATCTCTCCTCATTTGCTCTCATGATAATAACATTTGAAAGATTCTACGGAGATAGAAACATAATAATAGATGCTGTTTTTGACACTCTTTATTATCGGTCCAATAGTTGGATTATTTTTTTTTTTAAGACAAAGACTTTTACAAAACAAGAGTGATTGCTTGATACTGTTGAATTAGTAAATCCATCCGAGGAGAATTTTGCTATAGAGGTAATAATTCTTAAGTGCTCATTTCTCAAGTTTTTTCCAAATCAATGCAATTGTCACGATTCTATATATTGTGATACATCATGGTATCTTGAGCTTTACAATTGTAATTAATCTGGGAATATTTAATATATTTAAATTGCATTATATACTGATGTCTAATGAAGAGCATGCAACCCGAAAGTCACATTTATGTCTCTTGTTAAGCTTATTAAATTGAATTGGGTGTAAATTGCTTTGTTGTGTGTTAACATGAATACAAAAATAGTGTAATATAAATATCAATACATGAATCAAAAGTATCGATACTATATTGTGAGAAAAAGTATTGCCAAATATTGATATTTAATTGTATCAATACAGCCTTAGAAACAACCAGTCAAATGCTATACAATACAAGATAACTTCTATAACTTAACTATGAATTCTCTATGTCCTTTTCACTTATGTAGATCAGAACACTGCTCTGTGACTCCTCAGGACATAAGTTGTTGGTCTTAAGTGGGCAGAGTACTGGACAGGGTGGTGATATTATCCTGAAAAGTAGAGTGTTTGGCTGGAAAAACTTCTCTGACATTATCTCAAATCATAGGGTAAGTGGCTACTGCTGCAGTATTACAGATTCCATAATAATTCATATAGAACAAAAGCATTTACTTTGCATTGGAATAATGAACTGTAAAAGACTCTTTTTTTTTATTTTCTTTCTTTTTTTAACAGATCAAAGCTCTTAAACCAGCCACCTGCAGGTCAGCAGACTGCACAGTTTGACTGTGTCCTGTAAAGGAGAGGGGGGCTGGAGCTCCCTAGGGTACGTACAGGAGCAGAAGCTATTGCTGTTCAGACTGAACCCTGAGCCTGTGCTGCCTACAATGGAAGGTGAGACAGAGTTAACAGAATATGTCTCTGAGAAAGTGGATGTGACCTCTCCTTTTGAGCTCCTGGATGCACCAACCTCAGGAGGGTTCCTCAAGTTGTCCAAGCCATGCTGCTATATCTTTCCTGGTGGACGGGGAGACTCTGCTTTGTTTGCAGTCAATGGCTTTAATATTTTAATAGATGGTGGGTCAGACCAAAAGTCTTGCTTCTGGAAGCTTGTCAGACATTTGGATAGGATAGATTCTGTTCTCCTTACCCATATAGGAGCAGATAATCTGCCTGGCATTAATGGACTGTTACAGAGAAAAATTGCAGAGCAGGAAGAAGAGAAGACACATAGTTCAAATGCCTATGGAGACTGGATGAAAAATCTGATCTCACCAGAGCTTGGTGTTGTCTTCTTTAATGTTCCTGAGAAGCTAAAACTGCCTGAAACAGCACTTAAAGGAAAGAGGAGCATTGAGGAGGCCTGTCTCACACTGCAAAACCTTCAGAAACTGGGCATCAAACCTGAGCCTTTATACAGAGTTGTGAGCAACACGATTGAGCCTTTAACACTCTTTCACAAGTTGGGTGTTGGCAAATTAGACATGTATATTCTAAATCCCCTCAAGGACAGTAAGGAAATGCAATTCTTTATGCAGAAGTGGGCTGGTAACAGTAAAGCAAAGACTGGTATCATCCTGGAAAATGGCAAAGAGGGTGAGATTTCTGTACCTTACCTCACATCAGTAACAGCTTTGGTTGTGTGGGTGCCTGCAAGTCCAACTGAGAAGATTGTGAGGGTACTGTTTCCTGGAAATGCCCCACAAAACAAAATATTTGAGGGCCTGGAAAAGCTGAGGCATCTCGATTTCTTGCGATATCCAGTAGCCACTCAAAAGGAAATGTCATCTGGAGCTCCAATTCCACTGATAAAACAAACTAAAATGAAACTGAGAACTGATAGCAAAGAAAGTCTGAAGTCATCACCCAAAATGTCTTCCACAACAAAAGCAAGCAAGAAAGAAGCAAATGAAGACATTGAGTCCAAGAGTGACTCTGTAAAGGAAAACAAAGTTGAAAAGAAAGAGAAGAAAATAAAAGAGAGTGTCAAAGCGCCAAAACCAGCAAAACCCAAGACAGCATCACCCGATTCAGTTAAACAAGAGAAAAAGAAACTCCACAGAGAAAAATCTCCTAAAAAACATATCAAGGACAAGGCTTCCAAGATGGAGGAAAATAAAGATCAAGAAAAGAAAGACACAAAGAAAGAAAAGATAGATTTAAAGAAAGAGGACTTGGTTAAAAAAGGACCGAAAATTAAGGAGGAGAAGAAAAAGGAAAAAGAAAAAATTAAGTCTGAGTTGAGGAAAATCACTAAACCAGACTTAAAGCCCTTCACTCCTGAGGTCAGGAAGACTCTGAACAAAGCAAAGGTTCAAGTAAAGCCTAAAGCAGAAAAAACAAAAGCTGCAAAAGAGCAAGAAAACAGGCCTGCTGCTAAGAAAGCTTCAATAGAAAAACAGGAGAGTGACAGGTCTTTAGTCTCCTCCCCAGAGGATCTTACCAAGGATTTTGAAGCCTTGCAACTTGAAGAGGGGCTTTCCAGGACTGCAGAGAGTAAAATACACTCAAGTCTTCAGTCATCAGTGGACACCATTGTCCCTCACATTGGATCTCCTGATGAGGGAATAACTACAACAGATGTTGAAACCGAGTCCCCTCATGAGGAGAGGGTGCCCTATAGAGAAATGACAAGTAAATCCCACTCTAAAACAGCTGATAAATTTGAGAATGAAGGTGCTGCTACAGAAGATGACATAGAAGATTACTATTCTGCAAAGCTAAAAAGTGCTAAAACATCTAACGTCGTTGAGAAGGTAGATGATAAAAAATGCCAAGACAAGGTAAAAGAGGAAGAGATGGAGTTCCAAATGAAACCAAAAAAGAGTGACAGTGAAGAGGATGAGGATGTGATTGAGAAAGCAGAGCTAGAAGAAGCTGAGGATTTAGTACATGAGGAGGAGCTCAAGTACAAACCAGATGAGGCTAAGAAAGAGAAACTCATAAAGGATCTGGAGACAAAACAAAGTGACATTAAATCTGACAAACCTGAGGTAGCTGCAGATCACATTTCTTTCATCCAACACGAGACCATTCCAGTTTACTCTGAGATGGAGCAGACAATCTCAGATGAGGAGATTAATGAGGAGACAGAGGAAAGAATCCCACTTTGTCCAATATATCTCCAATATGATGCTGGCTCATACGAAATCTCCATTCCTGATGAACCAGGGAATTTTGAAACCCTCCATGGCATGAAACCACCAACCATATCTGTTTCCTCTGAGTTCTCATCTAAGGGATTTGCAGTAGATCAGGTGCCAGTGTTGTCAGCTTATGCAACCAATATAATAGCGGCTCCATTGGCTGAAGAAGAGCATATAACTTCAGCCACTTCCATCACTGAATATGACAAATTATCATCCTTTGCGACATCTGTTAATGAAGATCAGTCTGTAGCATCTGTGACTGCACCACCCACTGAAGAAGCAGGAAAAAGCTCTTTACTCTTGGATACTATAAATAGTATACCATTGTCCGTACAGACAGATGCAACTCAAGGAAAGGAGTACCTTCACTCTGCAGGAACTATTTCTCCAACTTCTTCTTTAGAGGAGGACAAGTGTTTCAAATCACCTCCATCAGAGGAATATCAACCTATTGTGCTAGATATGGAAACTACTAGGAAGGCTACAACTCACACAAATTATGAGGATGAAGAGGATGAAGAAGAGGATAAGGATCAGACACCAAATGTTGACATGCCACTTGGAAAGCTCCATGAGGGTTATGCATCTGCTGCCATGACCCAAGACAGGGAACATTCTTTAGGTGATGCTCCTTCATCAATGACCCCTCTTTCTTCTTCTGTGATGTATGATGGCACAGAAGAAAAATATGAAAAGTTACTTACACTCTCTAAGGATACACCTAAATTAGCATCCTCAGAGAGTGAGGAAAGATGTCTCAGCCCAGATGACAGCACTATGAGGTTTGCCTCACCCACACAATCAGGACCTACCAGTGGTAGCTACTCTCCAACTGAGGAGAGGACTCAAAAGCCTCTGATGATGGAGAAAGAAGAAAAAAAAGACAAAGACACTTTTGACTCTAAGATATATTTTACCCAAGATGCTCCTGCTGACAAAATGTTAGTGAAAATAATTGATAATGAAGTGGACCCTTTCAAAAAGGGATTCTCCAGCACTAAGGGACCAATATATGACTCGGATGAAGAGGTAGACGAGAAAGATGATAATGATTATGAAAAGGGAAGCTATAAAGAGTGTAGTAAAACTAAATACAAAGAGGAGAGGGAAAGCACATTTCTTGATGAAGAATACACCTATGAGGCAACACTCTCAAAGGAAGTGAAACTCTTTGGAAATGAAATAGAAGCTCTGGATAAAGAAGAAAAACCACAAAATGTGACTTACTTGGGGCAAGAGTATGAATCTCATATGCTCAGTTCAGGAGAAGAAGAAGAAAGTGACACTGATGATGGTACTTACTCGAGCGTTAAAGTACCCCAGGACAAGTTAGATTCCATGTCAGCAGGCCAGGGCAAAAAAGATGCATCATTCTCAGAGTTAGGTGACCCAAAAGTGATCTCTAAAGACATTGATAAAAGTGTCCACTTCAGCTTGTATTCCTTCCCTGAGAGTGAGAAAGGCCTCAAAGGGGAAATTGAGAGGGTTGTTAGGCAAGATACACCTTATGTTGTTAAGAGCTTTACCTACTCTGATGTATATGACAGTAAAATGAGTTCAGTGGATTCACACTCTCCCAGTTTGCCAGCTGATCACACATTTAATGATACTGATATTGCCCTAAAGAAAACAGAGAAAGTAGATTGCCTGGATTCTTTCACTGGGAAGATTTCTGACTTTAAAGAATCACATGAAATGGAAATGCCATCAGCTTCTTCTAGTGAAACACAAAATATCTATGGGGCATCACAGTTTAAGGACATGTCAGAAGAATCTGATAAGATAAATAAGTTTGAAAAGGAGACAGCTGAGAAAACTTTCCAATCTGTTCCAACAGAGCGAGACCCCTTGTCAGTTAAATTAAAGAAGCCTGATTTTAGCGGGATAGCTGAGGTTGGGGCAGCACATTCGGCCCATTATACAGATGACAGAGTCATTTCTGATTTCAGTGTCAAAAGTCCCACTTCTGTAGTGGGCCAATCTGCAATTGGCACAAAAGAATTCTTGGCTGCAGACATAAGGATGTTTGCCGATGGAGAGGATGAAGATGATGATGAGGAAGAGGAAGAAGAAGAAGAAGATGATGAGGATGAGTTGGAGGATGGAGAGCATGCAAGTGATAGTGACATTGAGAAAGGTTCTAAAGACAGACCAGAGAAAGATTTCCAGAGCCCATTGAGTAGTGCCACCAGCTCTGTGCCTACTCAATTTGAGGATGAAAAGAAAGAGACCATTTCAAATGGCCATAGCTATGGCTTCCACACTAATAGCAAACCTCTCGGTTCATCAACATTTGAATCCACTGTAAGCCATGAGGGCCCCAAGGACTCAATGCAAACTGCGAAAGTTAATGCCTCATATTTGCCTGCTGAAGGCCACATTACGGGCATCTCTGGATTTGAACGATCTTCCAGTGAGGAGAATGATGAGCTTGTAGGAAAAAATGAGATAGATGTTCAGTCATATCTACCACTATCAACAAGGTCTGTTGAAAACTATGATAGCAAAGATGTTGCGTTTGACAAGCAAAAAACACCAGATAAAGTGAATAAAATAACAGGAGACTCTGTTTCTTTGGGTTTCAGTTACACAACGTCAGCCACAGCATATTCCTCTTCCTCTTCTTACAGTCATTCCTCTTCAGCCTCGGCATCTCTGTCCACTAGCCGCCAGCTTGGAGATGAGGTTGTGACTCCAGCCAGCACTGGATTTGAATACTCATCTTTCAAAGATGAACATTCACCAGTAATTGATTCACCCTTCTCCAGTTCTGGTGGGCAGATAAAGGACGAATATTTAGAAGTATCAGAGAAGTTTACACCTGCAACCACAACAGCTGAATCCACATCAAGCCTTGCGAGATTCTCACCATTATCACCCTTTGAAGAAATCAAACCTTTCCCTCCGCACACTGGTGCTTGTATAGGTGATAAGAAAGATCCTGTTAACACTGCAAGCAATATTTCAGACCAAGGACCACAGAGTCAATGCTTTTACAAGCCAGAGTGGGAAGTTGACTCAAGAATACAAGCTGAAATTGGTGCAACTGGACCGTATTCCTCTCTCTCACAATCCACACCAAGGGAATCCATGCCTGAAGGTCTATATGGTGCTTCATCAACACTTCAATATGAGTGCCCTGAAAAACAGTACTATGAAGACACTGAGAGCAGTGAAGAGGAAGAGGATCATATGTATGAAACTGAACTAGATAAACTAGAGTACCCAAAATCTCCCCTTACAACCCAAGTGGACAAGAAAGATGCCACCTATTCTTTGGGTGAGAAACTAACAATGGACATACCTTCAGGTATGGGCAGCAGTATTCCAAATGTGCTTAATTCATACCCTTCCTCTTTTCCTGAGCCCACAAAACCAGACAAAGCAAATGGGCCTGCAGAAGTCAGTGTGAATGCACCAGAGACTTTTAGTGGAACCAGCAACTTAACAAATATAGAGATCAAAGGCCAAGAAATTGACACCAAACAATTTAGGACCCCAAGTGAATGGGAAATGCTACAGCAACGAGACATCTACCCAGAGGCCTCACCGCCTCATTATCGTCATGAGGATGAGGATGAAGAAGAAGAAGAAGAAGAGACAGAGTCAGAGCACCCAGCCCGTCCTCTTTCCCTCTCATCCACAGACCAACCGTTCCAATCCTCCTATTACACTGATGACCTAAGCAGACGAGGTGACAAATCCGACCATCCTTCAGATGTTAGTATTCGTCCACATTCATCCACGGCTTCCCCAGGTTATTCATCCTTTGAGTACAAGCAGAGTAGGGGAGACACATCTCCATCCTTCATCAACCCAAGCTTGTGTCACCTTTCAAGTGACGAGGAGAGCGAGGAACAGACAACTGATCTACAGCAGCCTTCTGGCAAGACAAGATCCCACAAACAGCCTCGCCACCATTCTCGAAGTCAACATGGTGATGACAGCGAATTGCAGCACTTCTCTGGAGCCATGGCTGCTGGTATTAGTGCCAGCAGAGAGGACACACCTCCGACCTCAGTCAGTGAACAGTTAAATTCCCAATCAGATTCTGATGTTCCACCAATCACAACAGAAGGAAACATCGACTCTGACGAGGATGCGGATTACCTGCCTGTTGATAAATCATCTGGAGCTTATGGGGGAAAACATTACTCTAGGTCACCTGACAAGAATCCTGATCCCTTCCCCTCACCAATGATGGATCCTGCCCCTTATCCCCCTCACCCTGATGTGTGTATGGTAGATCCTGAGGCTCTGTCAAGCCTAACAGACAAACCGCTTAAGAAAGATACCAAAACAAAGGGCTTACGTAAATCAGGCAAGACAAAGTCCTCATCTCCGGCTAGGAAGCCTGATGCCAGGAAGAAGTCCCCATCCAAGGAACCCTCCACTCACACCACAGCTCTTAAGAAGAAGGACATAGAGGACGACCTGTCAAGGTCAAGCCACAACACTGGCAAAGGCCTCGTCAGTGGTTTTAAGAACAGCGCAGGTATGAACATAAATATTTGAAAATGGCAGTCCAAATTACAATAGTCTTGTTTGCCAACACCATATTGACAGCAAGTTTTCTGTGCACTTCTGACAGGTTCAAATTCCGCGAAATTCAGCACATCTGTGCCACCTGGACCTCCTATTTATGTGGATCTGGCCTACATTCCCAATCACTGCAGTGCTAAAAATGTGGACCAGGAATTCTTCAAACGTGTTCGTTCTGCATATTATGTAGTGAGTGGAAATGACTCCAGCAGTGGAGAGCCGAGCCGTAGTGTACTAGATGCCTTGCTTGAGGGAAAGGCACAGTGGGGATCCAACCTACAGGTGCAGTATTGTTTAACTGTTCTCTCTGTGGTAGACATCAATAGTGAAAGTTTGTAATTTGCTGATTAAATTCCTTACATCCATACATCCATTCAAAAACCAGATATTTGAATGGATGTATGGTACTTTATGTATTTAAATGTTATTTTTTATTGTTTATTTAACAAAAAATGTTAATGGTTTATAGCTGAAGTGTGTAACATTTTCAATGTTAAAATTCCTGCTTTATATGCAAAGACAACTATAAGTAAGCCACTCATAGGCTAATTTCCTTGAAAACTGTAAACACTGTGTCTTTGTGGCACTATCAAATATTGCTCTGTTTGTTTGTGTGGCCCAATTGTCCGACTCATTCAGTGGCTTGAGTTCGGGGCAGGACTGTCTGTTTATTCGATCAACAGCAGAAGGGGGAAAAAAGAAAGGGGTATTCTTGAAAGTTGGTTGAAAACTAAGTTTATATGTGCAATTTCATTGGTGGTGCTAGTGGTGCAGAAATTAAACAATTCAGCATTAAGAGTTAGGGGTTATAATATACTATTGTCTGACTCTGTCTGTTTAGGTGACATTGATACCTACTCATGACACAGAAGTGACCCGAGATTGGTACCAACAGACCCATGAGAAACAGCAGGAGCTGAACATCATGGTCTTGGCCAGCAGCAGCACAGTAGTAATGCAAGATGAGTCATTCCCAGCCTGCAAAATAGAGTTCTAAATACAACATGGCTCCCAGGATCACAACTTTACTCTCAAATGGTCCGTTGCAGCCTTAATTGTGGTTTACTCTGTGTACAATAATTAAAACTTTGATATCAATAACCAGTGTTTTAAGACAACACATATTCTGTGTTTTAAGACAACACATATTCTATATTGTCCAAAAGCCCAATGAAAAGGTACAAGCTCTGATGATTATGTAATGGTAAAAAAAACTTGTTAGAGTGCAGGAGATCAGGAAGATGTGCCTTTCACTGTATATCTTTCAGGGTGGCTTTTCCCTTTAATTTTTAAAAGGCATACTGTACATACACACAGTTTTAAATTGCATAATTTGGCACAATTTTGCAAAAATATTTTGTCGTTCCTTGCTGTTTCAAGGTAATGTTTGCCCAAAAATGAAAATCCTGTCATAATTTACTCACCCATACAGTATGTTTTCCCAAACCTGTATGACTTGCTATCTTCCATGGAACAGCAAGATATTCACTTTTCACTTTCACTGCATCTTTTTCTATACAATGAAAGTGAATGGTGACTAAGACTAACATTCTGCATAACATCTACTTTTTGTTCCAAGAACAAATTCACATATGTTTGGATAAACATGAGGGTGAATAAATAATGAACTGTCCCTTCAAATAAAGCACAAGCTTACCTATTTACTTTTCTTTTGACCAAGAAGCACCAGAGACTGGGATCTATCAAATGTTGCAACTCAACTACTGTAGATTGTCCAATGTTACTTTCAATGTTAACTTTCTGCTTTTAGTTTATGCATTTTTCACACTGTGCATATTATACTCATCAATTAATCAAGTTACCTCACATTCAAATAACAGTTGGGGTTATATACATCAACAGAGATCTTAGCAAACACCTGGGTGCCATAATTACAAAATTCCACTAAAATTTGTGCCTGAGGCCAGAAAAAGAACATTAGTAAATAAAGATGATGAACAGAGAACTATATCTGTAGCACACATGTTTATTTTATATATATATATATATATATATATATATATATATATAAATAAACGTGCATGCTGGAGATGGAGAGTTGTGGTATGGCTGGTGTGCTTGTCAAATAATTGCTTTACATTCCTGCATTCAGAGATTAATGCTATGAATTTCATAAAATAATTTGTGTAATTGGATGACAAAAGCATCAACAATATCATTAATTATAATGATATTATAACAACATACTACAAAATTGGAACAAAACGTAACAAAATAAGAATAATTCTGAGAGGTGTAGATGTTGGTGAGTTTGTCAACACTTGACTGGAATCAAATCTTATTTTTGTCATGATGTATAAACAGTAAGTTTAAAGAGTTTATGGTTATATTAGTGTTTATGGAGTTGAAAATGATGTTTTATTACAGATCTCATCACATATTTTGAAGAGCTTCAAAATAACAACTATAAAACAATGTATGTATGTATATATATATATATGTATATATATATATATATATATATATATATATATGATAATAAAATGAATGACTTTTGTGATGTGGAGAGAGGAAGACTGAGAATAATGTAAGTTGCCAGAATTGAAAAGGAATGGTTATCGTATGAACGTTCAGATGTGAGCTTTGAATTAAACACTGAAATCTATTCCAAGAGAATGATCTTTTAGTGTTTTTTAAGGATTAGTAAAGCACATTTTACCTCTATGTTTCCATTCCATCTGTCAGAATTAACTATGGTGAATAGGAAAACGTGTAAAACAAACTGATTAAGTAAAATTAATAATAGTGCTGGAGTTTTGGATATATATATATAGGGAGGAATGGTAAACGTATCTTTAACCGATTAATCAGAATCTCTCTGTAAAGAGTACTATATACACTGCATGTACATTATTGTAAGAAAAACTAAAGGTTGAATGTGCATTTGAGTACTGCTGTGCTTTTTAGGGGCTTGGGTCCAAATTTACTGCTTGATTAAAAACTAAGATTGTAGAATCCCATTTGAGTCAAAATTCTAATTTAATGCTTATTCTTCATACATTTGAAACAACATGCTGTAATTTTTAAATTTCTGTTACAGTTCTGATTGATTTTAGTCTTTATTTATGTTTAAAAGTTGACAGGTTCAATTAATGTCTTTTGAGGAAAATGACCATGATTTAAGAACAATGTTTAGATCTATACAAGATGACAGATTATGGGAAATGGTTCAGCATAGACCTTAACTTCTCTGTGGAATAACTGATGAGGATTAACAGCTAATGCTCACCTGTAATGTTTTAAAGGTGCTGTAACTTTTGAGCTACTGGTTATTTGGCTGTGCTGCAGAGATGTTCTGCCTGACATGGTGAAACCCAGATGCCACTACGCTGTACCACAGAGAAAAACAAACAAACAAACAAACAAACATGTACCAGACTGTAGACTGCCAGATCAAGTGACTAGATCACGGATCACATTTTATATTCAAGATTTGTAAGTGTCCGTGTGATTATCTTTTTTTTTTTGAAGACTAAATGTTTAAAAACAAAATGCGAAATAGTCACTATGTGCTGTGCAAAACATCCTTTAGTTGCAGTGTTGAGTTTGCCATCTTGATAGCGTCAAATCTTTGAAATACTGCATAGCATTCCAATGAGCCTATAGCAATTTAATGCATGTGATCTTAAGTTTGAACGTACATGTAATAGTTTGGAGTTATATAAATAAAGTGCAATTTTAAAATATATACTGTATATTTAAATGCTAATAGTCTCAATTTTACTGAAAGGCACATATAATCATGCTGTGCTATCATTTCCAGGTTGCAGTGTTTCAAAAAGAAAAAAAAATGTGTACTTTAATTTCTTTTTTTTTTTTTTTGCTTTCCAAGTTTTTTTTCTTTCTTTTTATGTGCAATACTCTGTATCTTCTTTACGCCCACTAAATGAGTGTCTACAAATATGTTGTAGAAAGTTAAACCTGATAATCACTAATAAAATATGTTAATGGGAAATATAAACAAATTCTTGAATTTTTTTGAGCCAGCAAAAGAGTTACTAATTACATTTTGTAAACAAACAAAAAAAAAAGACATTTGTGAATAAAACTATTTTGGAATTATTCTGAGAATTATCCTAATCTTGTATATTACCTAAATACGAGTATTTCTCAGAACTGCTTCAATTTGCAACAGCTGGAATGGCTTAGAAAAAATATAAAATAAACAAATGTTTTATTAATTAATTGCAGTAAACAAAATAATTAAACAAAAGCCTACAAATTCGCTCCTCATTAATTCACCCTCATGCCATCTTATATGTGTGATTTTATGTCTCCTGCTGAACACAATGATTTCTGGAAAAATATTTCAGCGCTGTAGGTCCTCACAATGCAAGTGAACGGGGTCCAAAATATTGAAGCTAAAAAAGCACATAAAGGCAGCATAAACTCCAATCGTTAAATCCACGTCTTCAGAAATGATAAAAATTGATCCGTTTCTCACCCACACCTATCATATCTCTTCTAAAGACATGGGTTAAATCACTATGAGTTGTATGGATTACTTTTATGCTGCCTTTATGTGCTTTTATTGCTTCAAAACTTTGGACCCTGTTGACTTGAATTATGAGGACCTACAGCGCTGAGATATTTATCTGAAACTCTGTGTTCTGCAGAAGAAAAAAAGTCATACATGTTTGGGGTGGCATGAGGGTGAGTAAATGATGAGAAATTAAATGTTTGGGGTGAACTATCCATTTCAGTCATCCTAATCAAATCAGAAAAGACTATTTTGTTCTACACGAGGGTGGTAGTCCTATTCCTTTAACAGCTTATTCTAAACAGTTCTAGAATAATTCACACAAGAGTTAACATATACTCAACAGGGCTCAAAGCTAAAGAGTTATATATGGCAGGTGGCAGCCACTCCAAAGAAAAGCAAGCTGAATTCACATGACCATGACATCACTCTCTTGGTCACATGCCTGTTATCTGTTAATACCCATATTTTCTGTCCTCCCTTTCGGTTTGTGAAAGAAAAGGAATGGAAATGAACAAAGCCCTTGTGTTAGAATGCAGTGCTTGGCACAGCAGCAAATAGCCAACAATGCCCCACTGTTCAACGATCCTAATCAGATGATAATAAAAACATTTTGGATAAAGGCTGCTGATGGGACTCGATTACTGATTTATTTTAAATACTGTGACACTTGTTTGTTCAATCTTGTAGAATCGGTTTCATGGGGCAGTCATGGTTAACAGAATGAGAACACTCCAGGTGATGAATGTTAAGAACCTTGTTGTCATGCCAACCCTTCAGCAGTCAAAGACAACATGAGGATGAATAACAGTAAGAGCTAATGATGCTTATGAAAGTATACACATTAAAACACCAGTAAAAAGGTATTAAAATATGGAAATGCTAGGGAAGAATTCTCTGACCAGCTCTTGTACAAGTGAAAGTCTAGAAGAGACTGTGAAATTATAAATGAGAGATTGTCCACATGTATTAAGCAGGCAAATCAGGTTTCATCCTCTCATTTTTTATAAACCGTTTACACACAAGAAATTATAAAATATAAAAGAACTGTCAAATCAATGTTTATAACTTATTGTTTTCTTTTTAAACAGTCATTTTTATTTCAAACACTGTAAATGTGCCATTTAATACTAATGCACAGACTGCATACAGAGCACCAAACAGTACAATGACTTTGAGTTGAATCTATCAGATGCAGATGGTTTAATATGTCAGTGATTACAAATTAATCAGTTCACTGTCAGTTCAGTGTGCATCACAGATGGTGCTGGAGGAATTCTAGAGGTCTTACATTTGAAATTCAAGACAAAAATGACAAGAAGCTGGTCCTAGATCAGTGAGAGTCGAGTAAACAGCCATGTCCACCATCCAAGGTTTACCTAAATGTCCAAAAGATTTTTGGATTTATCTTGGACAAAGATGAATTACTCAGATCAACAGACAAACAGAACAGTGTATGCTTCTGAAAAGCAGCATATTTCTCTGACCAATATTCATATTAAATAACATATTTTCTAGTTTTTTTACTGCACATTGAAAACAACAAAGAGAACTAAATAATTTTTTTCATGCCATTGTAATCTTGGTACAACATTAGTGCTTCATAGAGGTGAACGCTACAAAGCAGGAGAGAAATCTACTTTAAATGAACTTCATGATAACCTAAGGACCATTACTTGATTATTTAAAACTGTATTAGGACTAAAGGTTTTACAAATATAAAAACAAAAATATATAGAAAATTAGACCATAATCATTGCTGTCTTGTTGTTAAAAGTATGCTGTGTATTAGTCAATAAATATATACATACTAATATATATATATATACACACTAATATTCAGATTATTCAGTAATATGTAAAGTATTCAGACCCCCTTACATTTTTCACTCTTTGTTATATTGCAGCCATTTGCTAAAATCATTTAAGTTCATTTTTTTTTCCTCATTATTGTACACACAGCACCCCATATTGACAGAAAAACACAGAATTGTTGACATTTTTGCACATTTATTAAAAAAGAAAAACTGAAAAATCACATGGTCCTAAGTATTCAGACCCTTTGCTGTGACACTCATATATTTAACTCGGGTGCTGTCCATTTCTTCTGCTCATCCTTGAGATGGTTCTACACCTTCAATTGAGTCCAGCTGTGTTTGATTATACTGATTTGACTTGATTAGGAAAGCCACACACCTGTCTATATAGGAGGATCTTTGTTGACATCTTTGTACGCATGCGCGAGTGGTTGTGTGGCAAAAAAACAAACAGTATGGCGGGCTGTAAAGACGCGACGAGCACTTTCAAGAGAGTTAGCGGGCGAAATCCACAATATATAAGCACTTTAACATCTGAAGACCGGAGGAGGTTTGGAGAGAAGCTCAAAATTTGTATTGGTGACAAAATCGAAGTTATTCAAAGCCCAAATGAGATCTGGGATGACAAAAAACGTTGGTCCGACTCGCCCGTGTCTTGGCCACCAATCTGCTGGGGAGACATTTATTCTTATTTAATAGAAACCCCTGGACCCTTCACTCATGAAAGATTAAAGGCTTTCAAAAGCCTGGAGGCCTATGATTATTTTGTTTCTCGAAAAGTTGGGCCGATCTTTTCTGCCAAACAGAAAGCAGTGATCATGCTAAAAGCAGAGGTTAGACCTGGCCAAGCAGAGTCACAGCGTGATTCGCATCTCCCGTGGGTGATCGCCAAAGAGAATGGCGAAATAATCACTGCTCACTGCGACTGCAAAGCCGGGTAAGTCTTCATTGATCAGTGTTCTTATTTATTTATTGAAAATGTAGTGACTGTTGTACCAATTAAATTGTGTTCAGTGTGAGACTTTCAATGGCGTCTGTACTATGGTGAAAAATTGTATATCACAGCTTACACATTTCTCCTTCTTTCACATCCAGTCTTGGAGAAACATGCAGTCATGTAGCAGCTTTAATGTTTAAAGTAGAAGCAGCTGTCAGGATAGGACTTACAAATGCTGCATGTACTAGTGAGGCTTGCAGGTATCAAAGCACAGCTACAGAATGTAATTGCACACAACCATTTCTTTCGTTTTTCGCGATCCTTTTCGGAGGGAATTCGAAAAAACTTTTTATCAGGCCCCCAACGAGCCGTACAATCGACCACACAGCAAGAGTGAACCATCCTCTTCTCTAAATCCTCCTCCAAACGTGCAAAACAATCAAATTACAGGTATCTAGCGGAGTTTCCTGCCACACAATTCCCATGATGCAACGCAACAAACATAAACAATGACGTCACAAAAGATCCGCCTATAAGACCTTACAGCTCACAGTGCATGTCAGAGCAAATGAGAATCATGAGGTCAAAGGAACTGCCTGAAGAGCTCAGAGACAGAATTGTGGCAAGGCAAAGATCTGGCCAAGGTTACAAAAAAAGTTTCTGCTGCCCTTAAGGTTCATAAGAGCACAGTGACCTCCATAATCCTTAAATGGAAGACGTTTGGGATGACCAGAACCCTTCCTAGAGCTGGCCGTCCGGCCAAACTGAGCTATCGGGGGAGAAGAGCCTTGGTGAGAGAGGTAAAGAAGAATCCAAAGATCACTGTGGCTGAGCTCCAGAGATGCAGTCGGGAGATGGGAGAAAGTTGTAGTAAGTCAACCATCACTGCAGCCATCCACCAGTCGGGGCTTTATGGCAGAGTGGCCCGACGGAAGCCTCTCCTCAGTGCAAGACACATGAAAACCTGCATGGAGTTTGCTAAAAAAAACACCTGAAGGACTCCAAGATGGTGATAAATAAGATTCTCTGGTCTGATGAGTCCAAGATAGAGCTTTTTGGCCTTAATTCTAAGCGGTATGTGTGGAGAAAACCAGGCACTGCTCATCACCTGTCCAATACAGTCCCAACAGTGAAGCATGGTGGTGGCAGCATCATGCTGTGGGGGTGTTTTTCAGCTGCAGGGACAGGACGACCGGTTGCAATCGAGGGAAAGATGAATGCGGCCAAGTACAGGGATATCCTGGACGAAAACCTTCTCCAGAGTGCTTTGGACCTCAGACTGGGCCGAAGGTTCACCTTCCAACAAGACAATGACCCTAAGCACACCGCTAAAATAACGAAGGAGTGGCTTCACAACAACTCCGTGACTGTTCTTGAATGGCCCAGCCAGAGCCCTGACTTAAACCCAATTGAGCATCTCTGGAGAGACCTGAAAATGGCTGTCCACCAACGTTTACCATCCAACCTGACAGAACTGGAGAGGATCTGCAAGGAGGAATGGCAGAGGATACCCAAATCCAGATGTGAAAAACTTGTTGCATCTTTCCCAAAAAGACTCATGGCTGTATTAGATCAAAAGGGTGCTTCTACTAAATACTGAACAAAGGGTCTGAATACTTAGGACCATGTGATATTTCAGTTTTTCTTTTTTAATAAATGTGCAAAAATGTCAACAATTCTGTGTTTTTCTGTCAATATGGGGTGCTGTGTGTACAATAATGAGGAAAAAATTGAACTTAAATGATTTTAGCAAATAGCTGCAATATAACAAAGAGTGAAAAATTTAAGGGGGTCTGAATACTTTCCGTACCCACTGTATACTAATATATACATACTAATATATATATATATATATATACACACAGTATGTAATTTATAATGATTTAATAAATTATGACAGTGGTATTGCACACTTTGGCAAATAGTAATAAAACTGTTAGCTTTGATTAATATGCCTTTAGCTGTACAAGTACTCAAAAGTTCAGCCTGCCTATCTCAGTCAACGTACTTCACCGAACATAAGCTAGTTTAAAACACAATGTCCCTTATAAAAATACTCTTCAGACCAGCCAATGAATAAAAATGGTCTTCTGGAGACAATGTTATCTTGCCTACCACTATGTATACATAAAAACATTGGAATTTCAGTGCATCGAACAGCTTATCACTGGCCGTTTTACTATTGCGACAGAGAGTGCATGGTGACATGCCAAGCATCTCTGAATGACCACTACAGTAAAAATCACATCAGGAAATTTCATGAGAGTAAGCATGAACATCAGTCTCAAGTGGTAACATGTGATGTACAGACTCACACAAGCTGATTGCAAATTATTAGGGCCTCCATTTCCCAAACGTCCCTTGAATTATTTAGGCAAATGTCCCAATGGTGGACTGGACTGAGGCTTGACAAAGGACTTTGAGGCACTACAGCGTGGGCACGCTTGAGCTCTAGACCAGGGTAAAAGGACACATGGGCGACAGCAGAGCTGCACGTATGAGGAAGATGCCATGTCCCATTTCCTTCAAGGCTCAGGCACATGTGGTGCTCCCACCTCCAGAGGAGTCCCAGAGTGGGGCTGGTTCCCCGGGCTTCCCATCCAGGCCTCAACTGTTTCCTGGGTATCGTAAAACTCATCTGGATCTTCGGGGGTGAGTGGAGTCTGAGCGCTGGAGCCGGCCTCTGAGCTGCTCTCTCGGAGCTCAAAGAGTACGGGCAGGGAGCTGGGCGGCCCACAGTAGGCCTCCCTCGGCAGACTGTCAGCCAAGTCTAAGCAGGGAGGACTGGGCTCAGCGAGGGTCTGACTTAACACTTGTTGGGCTTCATCACAGCAGGGGCTCTCTGTCTGCAAATGGTCTGCAAATTCTGTGCTGTCCAGTGATATTTCACTGGGTCTCTCCTGAATGGGAGATGGTATTGAAGGGTATGGGTTCTCAGAGTGGAGGCTGGTTTCAGTGTTACTGAATATGGAGGTGGTGGAAGCACTTTGGCTGATGTTGTGTGGAGCTGAATGGATCTCCTCGCTGCTCTGAGGGGTGAGGGTTATCTTCTCACTAAAGCTGAAGTGTGGAGAAGTGTCAGCTGTGGTGGGAGACGAGGGACCGGCACTAGACACAGTACTGGAGGGACCACTGCTGTCTGCATGAGAAACATACACCTTTACTTATCATGGTAGGGACTTTCCATTGTTTATATACTGAGCTATTTACATTTTATGATTACCGTTACAATTCCTTTAAACAATTCTGGTTTCTTAATGAGATCACCTAAAAAAGACAATTCAGTCATTGGTTACTGTTGTTATAGCTACATATGACTTACTTTATTTTTCTTAACACAAAGAAATTGTGAAAAAACTTTGTGCTCAGTGATGCCATACAATGTCAGTTTACGGTGATAACCTCAACCCTTTAAGCTTCAAAAGCACACAAAAGTATAATTCTAATAGAAGTCTAATAAATGATTCCATGTGACTCTTGATTGTTCTGAAAGCATTCGGTAAGGCTTGGTGAGAAACAAATCAAAATTGAATGTATTATTTTGTGAAACTGTTGACCGACTGTTGCTCTCCTGTGTGTGTTCATGAGCCTGCATGAGAGCAAGTTCAAGCAGCCCCCGCTTGCGACATGGGGCGTTTAAGTGAAAACAAATTTTATTTATTTAAAAACAGCTCCGCCACAGCGAACAGAACACAACACAGTTGAACATAAACCAGAGAACCGAACTTACTAAACATATCTGAAGAGTTTGTAGTCTGAAAATAGATGCATTTATATGCCCAGCCTCATTTGTTTGAAACGAAGTATTCAATCAAACAGAGAGATGGAGGAGGGAATGTGTTACCTCTTCTCCATTCTGAATCGGTGAGCATTTGTGACAGACCTCTAACTGAAGTCTAAGTCAAGTTAACAATGTTAACAAGACTAGAAACAAGACAACTAATGAAATGACATAACTAATACACAGGTAAACAAGACAACAAAACATGAACCAATAAAAGACAAGACTAATAAACTAAAGACTAATCATAACAGAACACATGAAACATGAGAACAAGACAAGGAAAACACTTGACAGGAAACAGGAACAAGGAAGAGAACTAAACTTGAAATTAAAAGATATTTTAGAGATCCTGTTTTTAGATAAAACAAGTTTTCACTTGAACGCCCTATCTCTCATGTAGTCTCATGAACGCACTAAAGGAGAGCAACGGAGAGTCAACGGTTTCACCAAGTAAAACATTAGATTTTGGTTAGTTTCTCATCAAACCTCATATGTTTTCATAGCAATCTTGTGTCTAGTGGAATACTGCAATTTATTAGACTTCTGAATTATACTTTTGCATCCTCACCATAAACTGACATTGTATGACATCACTGAGCACAAAATGTTTTCACAATTCCTTTGTGTTAAGAAAAAGAAAGAAAGTAATGTGATGTTATAACACAGGGGTGATTAAACAATGACTGAACTTTCATTTTTGGGTGAACTATCCCTTTAACTGTTCCTCAAATTATTCTTTTAGTACTTTTGAGGAAGAAATATTTGTAAATAACAAACAATTCTTATTGGATTCCTGCCCTCAGCAGCGATCATTTAATATTTTAATATAACAGATTTCTGCAAATGGTGTGTGACTTTTTTTATTAAGATATTTATAAATATATATGTTTATATATGAAATTCTTATGATATAGCACTAATCTACATAACAAATCTCATAATGTGTATATTTAACTACACATTGTCATATCAACATACAGTAGGCTATCTGCCCTATGGGCGTGATCACATTTACGGACGTTGAGCGAGTGAGAAGAGCAAATAACTAATTGCCGAACAGACTCTTTTTAATGCTACATTTTATACTCTGTGAGACTGAAACTCACCACTTAAATTATATTCTTGTTTAATGCCAATATCTAGTGTAGCTGTGTACGAAGCACCACCAAACCAAACAACTATTGGTCAAAGCAGCAAATTTACCTGTCAATGTTCCCCAAACTTAAACTTCACACAAGGGAAAATTCTTCACCACCAGAAATCCACCATATTCCCATTGAGATGACCATTTCACCCATGGAATTTTGTTGTGTGAAGGTAAATGTGACTATGGCCTTAAGTTTCATGAGCATTATACACAGAACATGAAATAGTTCTTGGCTCATTTAGAGTGGGAACTGCCTCTTTAGAGTAATTTGTTCAGGAGATAAAGTTGTATGTTAAGTGGTAGAGATGCAAAGATCATAAGAGTCAATTGTTCAGGAATCAGACTACACTAGTTGTATGTTTCGTTCGTAATGCAGTTTCAATATTGGTGTTACAGATATAGTGAACAGTACCTCATGAAACAATATATTTTAGCACGGTGTCCTGACCGTACCAGTGGAAGAATGCATGTTTGAGACACATTAATGTAACCAAAAGTCAAGAAAATCATTGAAACCTTTACATTTTCAGAGTTTCATTAAGACATTATTTATTATGATAGTGTCTTGTTGGCTGGTCCCCATAATATATGTGATTTTTGGTTTTACTATCCTTGTGGGGATATCTCATTCCCAAAATAGATCTCATTCCCAAAATAGATCATGATTTTTATACTGTATGAACTATAGATACTATCTCCTAACCCTACCCCTAAGCCTAACCCTCACAGTAAACTTTCTGCATTTTTACATTTTCAAAAAACATCATTTAGTATGATTTATAAGCTGTTTTCCTCATGGGGACCGAAAAAATGTCCCCACAAGGTCAAAAATTTCAGGTTTTACTATCCTTCTGGAGGACATTCGGTCCCCACAAGTGATAAATGCATGCGCACGCACACGCGCACACTCACACACACACACTCTGTGTCTGCTTTCCACTTTGATAGCATTGTAAAATATAAATGTTAATTTGTACAACCTTAACATTGCATTCCTTCAAAGGTGATGGGACGTTTACTCAGAATTGCAGTCCGGTCATGGCACATGAGGAGAGTTGGGTTTCAGTGACATTGAAAATGCCATTTTCAAACGTATCCAGATTAATGTGGACGTACACTGAAGAACTAAGTGCAGCAGTACTCACACCAAGGTGGGCGGTCAGACCGCTGGCGCAGTGAAACAGAGGTTGACATCACTCTGTGAGGGATGTAAGAGTCCATTGATGGCTGGTTTTGAGAATCAAACATAGCTGACAGTGCTACAGTAGGGAAAAGGAGCACACACAATTACCTTTTATGAAGCTAATTTTATTTTACAAAATCACATGGACCTTAATATACAACATAAGTGTCAAAAAAACGTAAGTGTCTTAAAAGTTGTACAAGTAGAATGGTGCTAAGGGCATCACCTCTGGTCGTCCTGGTGTGGGAATCTCCTGCAATCTCACACACACTTGTCAGGAACTTGTTCACCTGTTTGAGCGAGAGGGAGTTGTGCAGAGTCTCAAGAGGGTAGATGGAGGGCACCATGGAGCAGCCTTCAAAACCTGCAGATGAGAGAAGTGATGCACAACAACAGTCTATAACCACTGAACGAGTGTGAAAAGCCATTCCACATACTGCCACACCCTTGTTAGTGATAGAACCACAGTCAAGTGCAGGAAACAGTAACATATACACACAAACAAACACATGAAACACCACATCAGCTTGACATTCATTAAAGACTTGGCACTTTTTGGATAAGAAACCACTGTGTTCTAATCTCACACACACACACACACACACACACACACACACACACACACACACACACACACACACACACACACACACACACACACACACACACACACACACACACACACACACACACACACACACACACACACACACACACACACACACACACACCCAAAATCTAAAACACAATCTGGTGATAATAATGGCACGTCTTCTCGCTCTCACACACTTCTGATTCAATTAAGCAACTTCAACAAGCAAAAAAATAAAAATAATTAGCTGTTAGAGATAGTATGGTAGGCATTTTATATAGCTGAAGAAAAAAAACCTAACTTTTAATGAGGATTAACGCAACACACAAGTTAGAAAGGAGCTAGCAGAAACACATCAAATATCTGTCAAATGCTTGAACACAATGCTGATCATGACGTAATCAGTGTGTGAGTTTTATAAATGAGGACCCGTATTTCAACATTCATTGCATTACTTGGTATTAATTATGAAAACAAACCTGACTTCTGAGAAGAGGACAACGGAAAAAACAAACAATGTTTAATTATGTGTGTAACGTGCACAACTAAGTCCTTATTAATATTTAACAGATTTGACCAGTTTAATAGAGACTTCCATGTTTTGTTTTGTTTTTCAATTCTTTGCAGACCTGTGGCATGCATATCATTAGCCACAATCATGCAGGTCACTCACTGTTTAATAGTTCACAGAGCTGATGTGACTGAAAGCTGACACAGCTGCAATCAATGCCACGGGCATGCATCTACCACACCTCAAACCCCAGTACTTATCAGTAAGAGATCACTCTAAATGCTAATTCAAACATTTCCAGACTAAGCACTCAACCAAAAAGATAGCTGTTAATTAAGAGATACAAGGGCTGCCAAAGGTAACACATTCACTTTTGAGGTAAATTAACATTTTTACATTTATTGCAGTTCAAGTCAGCATGAATCAAAATTGAACAAAGTCACTTTTTTACAGGAATTCACACAAAAATCATAATTCTTTGATCATTTACTCACCCTTATGCTGCCTCATGGGAATGACTTACTTTCTTCTGCAGAACACATGCAAATATATTTCGAAGGATATATGTGTCTATATCCATTCAATAAATGTCAATGGGGTCCGAAACTTTCAAGCTCCAAAAAGGACATAAAAGGCAATCTATATGGCTTGAGTGGTTTAATCTGTCTTCTGAAGCAATATGATTGGTTTTGGGTGAGAAACAGACCAAAATGTAAATATTTATTCACTATAAATATTGACATCTGTCTTCCCATTCACCAACTTCCTTGGTTTTACCCCATGGACTTGCATTGTATGGACAAAAACACCTCATACATCCTTCAAAACATCTTTGTGTTCCGCAGTAGAAAGCAAGTCAAATGGGTTTGAGATGGCATAAGACAGAGTAAATGAGGAGAGATTTATCATTCTTGGGTGAACTATGCCTTTAATGCACGTTACTGATCTTATTGAGCATGATTCGTCGGTGCACGGTATTTCAAGTAAGTTAAAAATGTGTCTTCTAAATATTTTATCAAAATGTTATACCTTGCTCGTACCTACTTTTCATGATCCAATCAACTCCCAAAGGATAAGATCAAGTCCTGGCCAATATTTTTCTTTTTTGGATTGAATATCCCATTTTTCTCAGGAATGTGTCAGGTTTTAAATTAAAATGGGTTATAAACAGTGTTTCATGTTGAATTCAAATTATTACCTATAAGGAAAAAAAACTGTTCTACAGGTAAATCACAATGTTAATCAAAAGGCCACAGGTGGTCAACTGCAGGCTAATAGCTAAATATTTCTTATTATCATGTTTCTTTCCTTAAGAGGAAATGGATGCAATAAAAGAGAAGGTTTTGATGTAACTCAGCAAATTAAAGATCACAGATTAATCAAACTAAAGAAAAAATATATATCAAGAGGTTAATCACAATGAATTACTAATCGAAGACTCTAATCTATTGACAGCCCTTAAAGATACAGTCTTCCTACAGTTCAAGACGTTAAAAAAAAGAGCCATGTCATCACAAGCGGCTTTTCCCAATAACACAAGCATGGTTCAAACAGCAGATGCACAATAGCAAAGCTGATGCAGCTGTGGCAGCAGCCATTACTGCAGTCATGGCACGGCACAGCACAGCACAGCACGGAAGAAACTCCGCAGGCCTGACCGTAGAGGTACTCAAGAGGGTCCTGGCCGGAGATTAACCAGTTGCGGAAGAGGCGGAGATGGTAGGAGCACTGATGGAGGTGGTGGGCAAAAGCACTGTCCAAAGAAATAGGGTGGCCAATACTGGGGTCTGTAGAAAAGCGCCTCAGCAGCTGGGCTACCTGATGCTCCTCCAGGGGCTCTAAGGAAGAAGAGGCACAGCAGGGAAGAGAACAGTGGGGTGGAAAGGGTTTGGTAGGTGGATGGGTGCTTGGGCCAAATTACTGACCAATATGGGGATGCCGTGGACAGTACAGTTCTGATATTCCTGTTTCATGCAAGGACAGTGACCTCTCAACAACACTTCAGAAAGGGTTTAAAAGTCACTTCTCCATATACTACATTTAAACTCCTCTAAACAAAGCCTGAGCGACTGGATACCAAAACAGGTAATCCAAGCAGACACACAGCACCACTTAAAGTCCATTGTAGTCCAACGCCTTCACTCACAAATGATTATTTACTGTTCTGTGCAAAACTCTGAAAGAGAGTACAGAGGATACAGTTCTATTGCTGCAGTCAAACTTCATCGATTAAGGCATAAGACCACAAGGGATTCAAGGAACAACTCACTAAATTATAAAATGGCATGCTGACTGTTAAAATAATGAGTCTTTATATCCTGATTTCTGACATCTATAACTTCTAAAAAGTTGTTGCACTGTGCAAATTCTTGAGCGTGCATATGGACATTACGCATTTAAGCCCAGCCGATTCACTCAATCAACATGATTGGTGTAAAGTTGCAGTGAGGACAGAGATCTTTCGTTACCTGAGCCATACCACCACAGAAATGGTTTAACCGACATTGCAGAAGTATCATCCTGTGTGCCTAAAGTAAATACAGTGCTCAGTGGAGTCAAACTTTCCTTTTTCATTCCTAGTCTACTCTTTGAAGAGGTCACATTATTAAGATTTCCTGAATATACAAGAGCCATCGTTATAGATCCTTATCATAGAGATGAACATGATTATTTAATTAAACAGTACCAATAATTGCCATATCACACATTTAATAATGTATGAAATAGTAATCATTATAAAATGTTTACCTTTTTGCCAACAGTTGTAAATGATCACAAATCACAAGAACAACCTATTCAAGTAATGAAATGTAAATAAATGCTAACGCTTAACAAGAAATGAAGGGCACTTTCACTCTTACACTGGTAGCCAGTCATCCTGAGTACACACTTGAGTTTTACTAGGTTCACAATCTTTAGGCACTTTTCCACCATCAGGCCAAACAATTCCTATTGAGGAACCATGCAGTTCTGTACCAATATAGGCTTGTTGACACAGTTACGGTTTATGGTGCTGTGAAATCAGGATTAGAATGGGCTGACTGGATAGATGAGTTGCTATGTCAGTAAAGCCGTTCCACCAGAACAGTTACTGCTACTGGAACAGTTACATACCATGTTCAGAACCAATCGGCCCTTTGGTGGAACAGGACGTTTTGGCCATAAAATCACATCTAAAGTTTCAAACACACACTCACAGACATACTTTTTTTAATATCATATTGGGGGAGACTTCTATTGTTTTTATATTAAGATAATTATATTTTCAATACCCTAACTGTCCACCTACTCCTTAAAGACAACTTTTGAGTTTTAACTTTTAATTAAAAAGTTGTTAAGTCCCTCTATTCAGATGTTTTCATCATTGGGAACATTGGGAGGTCCCTGCAATGCAAGTATTACTATCATTATAGGGACATTTGGTTTCCAAAAAGATAGCAGAACCTGACCTATACACATAAATACATAAATCTACAGAGGCACACAAACCTTCCAGTAAAATACAGACAATACAAATTCTAATTAGGCCAAATAAAATTGAGGAATAAAATAACAGCAAATGAAATAGTTTACAGAGTGTGCACTAATTTCAGAAACATGAAGGCGAGTATTTCGTATTAACTACAGTGACATAATTTGTGTGGGCAAAAGGCTCCTACATGAAATGTTTTAAAAGCTGGATGGCAGGGAACCCAGTGTGGTGGTTAGCAGAGAGTGTGTGGGTGGAAGAGGGACCATCTTTAAGCTCTGCCTGAGATGTACCGAAAACATGCACAAGAGTGTCCAAATACACATACATGCGAACATGTCATGCTGCAGTAATTTTACTGTTCTTGACCTAGGATATCACATCCACTCAAGCATTCTTGTATTAGCATGTACACTTAAAGCAACATCATTATACAGTTGAAGTCAGAAGTTTACATACATTTAGGTTGAAGTCATTAAAACTCATTTTTAACCACTACAGCGATTTAATATTAGCCAACTATAGTTTTGGCAAGTCGCTTAGGACATCTACTTTGTGCATGACAAGGATAATTTTTCCAAAAATTGTTTACAGACAGATTGTTTCACTTTTAATTGACTATATCACAATTCCAGTGGGTCAGAAGTTTACATACACCAAGTTAACTGTGCCTTTAAGCAGCTTGGAAAATGTTAGAAAATGATGTCAAGCCTTTAGGCAATTACACAATTAGCTTCTGACAGGAGGTGTACGGAATTGGACATGTTCCTGCAGATTTATTTTAAGGCCTACCTTCAAACTCAGTGCCTCTTTGCTTGACATCATGGGAAAATCAAAAGAATTCAGCCAAGACCTCAGAACAAAATTATGGACATTCACAAGTCTGGTTCATACTTGGGCGCAATTTCCAAATGCCTGAAGGTACATCTGTACAAACAATAGCACGCAGGTATAAACACCATGGGAACATGCAGCCATCATACCGCTCAGGAAGGAGACGAATTCCATCTCCTAGAGGTGAATGTAGTTTGGTGCGAAAAGTACAAATCAATCCCAGAATCAGCAAAGGACCTTGTGAAGATGCTAGAGCAAACAGGCAATCATCTATATCCACAGTAAAACAAGTCCTATATCAACATAACCTGAAAGGCTGCTTAGCAAGGAAGAAGTCACTGCTAGAATGACCACTGTTATGTTTGGAGGAAAACCGGTGAGGCTTGCAAGCATAAGAACACCATCCCAACCATGAAGGGGTGCTTTGCTGCTGGAGGGACTGGTGCACTTCACAAAACAGATGGCATCATGAGGAAGGAAGATTATGTGGATACTCTGAAGCAACATGCCAAGACATCAGCCAGGAAGTTAAAGCTCAGTCACAAATGGGTCTTCAAAATGGACAATGACCCCAAGCATGCCTCCAAAGTTGTGGCAAAATGGTTTAAGGACAACAAAGTCAAGGTATTGGAGTGGCCAACACAAAGCCCTGACCTCAATCCGATTTGTAGGCAGAACTGAAAAAGCATGTGCGAGCAAGGAGGCCTACAAACCTGACTCAGTTACACCAGTTCTGTCTGGAGGAATGGGCCAAAATTCCAGCAACATATTGTGAGAAGATTGTGGAAGGCTACCTAAAACGTTTGATCCAAGTTAAACTATTTAAAGGCAATGCTAACAAATACTAACAAAGTGTATGTAAACTTCTGACCCACTGGGAATGTGATGAAAGAAATAAAAGCTGAAATAAATCATTCTCTCTAGTATTATTCTGACATTGGTCAGTTAGGATCTCTACTTTATTTTAAGAATGTACAAAGACAGAGAATTTTTTCTAAGATTAAATGTCATGAATTGTGTAAAACTGAGATAAAATGTATTTGGCTAAGGTGTATGTAAGCTTCTGACTTCAACTGTATATACGGTGTACAGTTAAGTAAAAAGTAGTATATATAGCAAGATGAATTCAAACCAGCATATGGAAAAAAACATAAAAAAATAGTCTCAGTTTGGATTTGTTGAGCTACATCTCCCCTGCTTCCAGATGATCACAACATATTCAAAATGATTCTTTAACAGAAGGAAAAAAACACCTAAACAACATTCTATCAACATGCAATCTGTATGCACAGCATGTGTATTTATACATTTAGTTAGATTACCACAAAAGACACAAGTAAGGATTACAAAGTTACAGATGGTAAATTTTAGTCACGTTAATAATTGAAGAGACTATAAGGTAACACTTTACAATACGGTTCTATATATTAACATTAGCTAACAACTTTAGTTAACATGAACTAATTACTGTATGAAAAATACTTTTACAGCATTTGTTAATCTTGGTTAATTTTAATTTTAACAAATAATAATTTTTTTAAATCAAAAGTTTTATTTGTTAAAGGAATATTCAGGGTTCAATACAATGCAAGCTCAATCGACAGCATTTGTGACAATGTTGATACACAAAATTAATATGGACTTGCCCCTCCTTTCCTTTGAAAATAGTAAAAAACTGGGTTACACTGAGGCACTTACAATGGAAGTGAATGCAATGCACTATGAAGAAACATGAAATTAACTAACATTAACAAAGATTAATAAATGCTGTGGGAAAAAAAAAATTGTCAATTGTTTTTTCATTGTACCTAATGCATTAACTAATGTTAACATATTGAACCTTATTGTAAAGTGTTTCCAAATATAATTACTTCTGATGCAATTATATCTTAATTTGAAGGAAATTTTAGTCTTTGTCGTTTGTGGTTTCTAAATGTCAAAGCTTGATTTAGTGAAGAAAGCATTGAGATTTTAAGCAGTTTACCACAAAGAATTGATGTGAAACAGCGTAAAACACTCTTTCACTTTGTAATTTGACATTCATCATTGACATTGAACAAAATTTCATGAAATAGAAGTTAAAAAAAAAAAGAGAGAGAAGCATGAGGGTGTAAAGGAGAGACAGGAGAACCAGTTCCATGTTAACAATCACTGCATTGTCTTTTACGGTTAAATATTGTCAAAATGAGAATTGCTAACAGGGGAAGGGTTTAATCACTGCCACTGATGTGTGTTGTCCAATAGTGGTTGATATTTGTGATCTTTACTCTAATAAACCCACCTACACAAAGATTAGTGTGTACAGGCACACCAAAAACCAAGATGTGCTTACACTCATCCACATAAATGATCATCTGTAAACTGATCGACATTGAGTCACTGGGTGAGAGTGAGAGATACTGTATATACGCACAAAGATACAGACAGCGATAGTAGTGTGTGAGGGGCCATGAGACTGTTCGATGGAATAAAAAGGATGATGAAACTGGAGGGGCTGAAGGAAACTTGGCAGTAGTCACATGAAATAAAACAAACAAAAACAAAATACCAATATGAGAAGACTCTTCCATTGACATGCAAAACAAAAGAAGGGGAGAAAGTGGAAATATACTTGAAGAGAAGCAGACGTACCATTAGTCGGATGCTTTGCAAATGACACCGAAAATCGCTTTACTGCCGGCATAGACAACAACTCTGAGGAAATAAAAAAGGTCACTAGTTACCATATTTTACAGTACACCTGGACAGGATGGGAATGGTGTTATAGTGCTGAATGTGTGAGTTTTGTCAGGGATAATAGGGTATAGAGTGTGGGTTTGAATTTCCATGTTGCTACAGTGCCTACTGCAGGATACCAATTCAGAGGCATTGGAACAGAAGGCCGGAAGAGCAGCATTTAATGATATGCCTCAATGTGACAATATTCCTAGTTATGTGATTATGTATAATATGTTTTACAGGTCTCATTGATGAGTCCACTAGGGTTTGCTTACTGCAAAAGAATAAATTATATTTGAACAAGAATTTCAACAACTAAATTTAGTAAAATTAAAGGGCAGTAAAAAAGTAAAAAAAGAGGGCAGGTTTATCTTCCAACTGTTTAAAATTGAGTCGCCACAGTGATTTAGTTTAAATGGATAGTTCACCCAAAAATGAATACTCTGCCATTGTTTACCCACTTTCATTTTGTTCCCACATGACAATCTATCTTTTTGTGAAATACAAAATTATATATGTTAGAATCAAATCACCATTCACTTGGTATCTTTTTTTCTGCACAATGGACTCTTCATAGATGTTTCTGTCTTATTTAGCAACATAAATCTAACAAACTTCTTATATTTGCAAATTTTGTATTATTTATTGTAAATGTATAACAACATACTTATAGTACTGTATAGTATTTACCTGGAATTGGTTTTAAAAAACGAGTAACCACATATGCATGAGGTTTCGAACTCAGCTGCTGAGAGTAACAGTAAGTTTACAGTCTCCTCTCTTTTGACAGTCATAATCCATCACATTCTATTTTTGTCTTCATTTGAAAAGCAGTGGAAGCATAATTGTGCTGCATTACTATTATTATTATTTATTTTATGTTGGAGCAAATGAGTAAGCAAAAATAATTTTTGCTGTGGTCTCGGTCTCCCATTCACAGCAATCAAAGTTTACCCTGCAGTCGTTTAGCTCTGTGTTTCAAAACCCAGAAGAGTGAAAAGCGTCCATTAATGTGAATGGCTGACTGAGGCTAACATTCTCCCTAGCATCTCTTTTGTGTTTCAGGAAAGACAGAAAGGCATACAGTTTTGGAACAACATGAGGGTAAGTAAATGACAGAATTGTAATTTTTCTGTGACCTATCCCTTTAATACAGAATATTGACACTGGCTGACTGAAGTTGTATCTTCAGCATGTGAGCTAATGGGAACTTCTCTACTATAAATACAGATGCCATTTTATTCAATGTCGTCTCTCAGAACAAACAAAATGGTGGACAGAAGTGTGAAAAGCTTGAGACCGTCAGATTGACCACTCGCTTTCTGTCATATCACATCAGCAGCCCTGAGTGATTTTAATGCAACAGACATTCCTTCACAGAACACAACAACAAACAACAGTGAAGACAAAGACTGTGTTCAATGACCGCCCTATCATATCTACACATATAACAAATAAAGAGGTTTAAGCTTAAGCTAATAAAGTTAAATGAGATATGAATAGGCTAGTGTATATGATAGAAACGAATGAGAGAATAAAGCTGTTATAAATATAGTAAAAGTGGTTAACAAAACAAGACGGAAAATGGTAACTGAAGCTCAATGTCACACTGACACCTTGAGGGCAAAGTGTTGCACTGCACACACACAAACTGAACATTCTGGAAGGACTCTGGATATTAGTTAGAGCTTTTAGGACTGAAGGCACAGTTCATAAATGAAGTGTTGGGTGAGATTGAAATCCAATGTGAATGATTTCATGATAATCAAATCTAGTGTAATCCCCAATTTATGTGATACTTTTAGAGTAACAAATGACATATATATATATATATATATATATATGAGAAAAACCTTAAGGAATTATCATGACTAAATAAATATTTTTATTTAATTTTTTTATATTAAAATTAATTTATTATTTTTTTTATATTAAAATAATCATATTCCAGCTTAATATTCAGAGAAAACTATAAGTAAGCTATTTGTAAACTGATTTCCCAAAAAGTGTAAACACTGCGTCCCTATGGAACTATCAAAACATATGTTTGCTTGAGGTGGTACGGTTTGCCCGAGCAATGACGGGTATGGGGGACTTCAATTCAGTAATGCTAGTGGCGTAGAAACTTCACAATGCAGCTTGAACCTCATTTAGCTAATGGAGAGCTATTCACATTAAACATGTTTTTGCTACTAGAAGGTCCTACAGAGAGGTACATAAAAAAATACCCCCTTCTTGTAATTCACATAACTTGTGCTCCCAATCTAATTATGTCGCAAACAAAACACTGGTCACAAAATGTGGAAAATGACAAGAAACAAAGACATAATTGCTGAAAGACAGTGAATGGCAAAGTAGATCTAAGACCATAAAAATGAACAAGACGTATAATGGGAAATGAGATGTGCGATACAGCATCTTTAACAATGCCACCACAAACCAGAAAGTGTCTCTAAAGGACACAATAGTTATTTTCCTACTCCTTAACTAAACATTACAATTAAATGAAGTGCCCTTCTCCTATAGAGTCTACCTTTTTCTTTCATAAGCTCTTAAGATGACACAAGCAGCTGGACTGAGCACATACCGTCTTTATAGGTCAAACTGCCAGAGGAAAATTTTTTGCGATGTGTGCGAGCGTAGTCCTGAAGGTTGGGGGCACTAGAGGAGCCCCCCAGGACGGTGGTGCTGAAGAGACCAGCGTACTGTGAGCCTGCAGAGGGGGTTAGATCATGGAATTAGTGTGCACTCCAACCACATGCATTACTAATCAAAACAGAGAAGTTACTGCAGGGAAGGTGAGAGGATTATGAAGTCATAATACATGACTTGTGCCAAAACCACTACGGTTTGGTGGACATCAATGACAGAGTGTAGTCAAGGAAAATCTGATTAACAAAAGACAAAAGCAATGTTCTTGTCAGCAAAAATGTATATATGAAAATATATACCTTTTATCGATTAGGAGCTAAACTGAACAATGCTGGATAGGATGAGTAGGTTATTGATGAACATCAGTGTTCATATTTCATACTATCAAAACGATTACCTAAATTAACAACTTGTGCTTCTTATCTTTAAAACAACAGATCAGATTGTTAGGTTTAAAAAATGCTGACTACATGCAGGATTACTTTGTTTATTATCAAATCTGTTGTTCATCATGCAAAACTTTAAAGCACAAAGGTTGAAAAAAATTCTCATCTGTCTTTCTCATATTGACTAAACCGAAAAGCTACTAAGACCACTCGAATGGCTTATCGCTTTTATAAAACAGTGCTAAAAGTACTATGATAAAAATTCCACTGTTCAATTAATTATTACTAATAACCAGAATATTTTTTTTCTGCCAAGTAATATACTGTAGTTCATTATCCCATTTGTAGGTTGCTTGTGGTTTCTAAGCAAAGCAGCAACTTGCCACATTAAAATAGAATATGCACATTTATAGTAATTTTACTATGGCACTGAACATGACTGATCCAATCAGAATTTAGAGTTGGAAATGTCCTTGTATCAGAGATCACACATCTGTCAGTATTAAATAGAGAAGAAACACAGAATCCTGCTTAACTCTCCAAAATGTCTAATAATGAAGAACAGCTTCCCAGCCCCACACAACAAATTAAATCTTTGTCTAGATCTGAAATGTGGATCCACTTATTTCCTTGGCAATGTCAAAGTAAGCAGTAGACTAATGGCTTTTACACCCCAAAATAACATCCAATATAGATCTGTCTTGGATTGAGAAGGTAAACTCCTGTCAGAGAGAAGAGATAAACAGCAGTTGTTGGGACTGAATGAGGGACAGACACATGATACCAACCTAATCCACTCTGCTTCATCTCTGGAGACTGACGTGAGCAGGAAGGGAAGAGGCGGTAGCTGCCCCCTTTAGAAGACGAGCTTTCTGACAGAACCTGTGCAATCAAACATGAGCACTGTTGATTAACAGTACATTTCAATCTGTTATCACACAGATTTAAACAAGTATAAAATGAGTATTCAAGTAATAGTTAGTACAAAAATAATAAGTCTAACCATAACCCTATTGTTTGTTCACCCGCAAGTTGTTTTAAACCTGTATGACTTTCTTACTTCTGTGGAACACAAAAGGTGATTTTTTATTTTTTTTTTAAATTGTAATGTTTAGTTATTTTAGGGTTTTAGGATTTGTTGACATTACATCGTTATGGCAAAGAAGTTGTAAAATTGGATATAACTTTACACAGAAAAGGTTGGTAAACAATAATATCACACTAAAATCATGATTACATGTTTGTCTTGTGGCTATAATTTTGAAACCGTGAGTATTTTTTATTAAAAAATTGGCCCCCATTCACTTCCATTTTAAGTGCCTCACTGGAACCCAGATGTGACAAGGAGGAGGGCGTGGCTGGGCCGTGAGAATTGAAGCCCGGGGCTGAATTACCCCAATCAGCTGGGAGGGTATAAGAGGAGTAGGAGATGCCAGTTCGAGAGAGATGCCACGCAGCAGCGTGTGTGTGTGTGTGTGTGTGTGTGTGTGTGTGTGTGTGTGTGTGTCTGCATGTCAGTGTCTTATTGTGTGTCACTGAAGAGTGCAGCAATAAATGTCTCGTTGTATTGTTCAACCTGATCCCAGCTTCCTCCTTTCCACTCAACAATGAACCTTGGTACACCAGATTTTTTTTACCCCAATTTGGAATACCCAATTCTCAATGAACTCTAAGTCCTCGTGGTGACGTAGTGACTCGCCTCGATCCGGGTGGCGGAGGACGAATCTCAGCTGCCTCCGCGTCAGAGACCGTCAATCCGCGCATGACTTGTTGAGCTCGTTACCGTGAAGACCTAGCGCGTGTGGACGCTTCACACTATTCTCCGCGGCATCCACGTGCACCTCACCACGAGCCCCCACCAAGAGCGAGAACCATAATGGGGCCAATTGGTTGTTTAGGAAGCCTGACTGGAGACGCTCAGCATGCCCTGGATTCAAACTTGCTGAGCTACCCAGGCCCCTAAAGTGTATTTTTTTTCGCTTGTTTTTAAAGAAAAGGAAGGACAAGTCTAAAAAAAAATTCTGTGGTAATCAATATTATGCCACGAATGCTGTTGAATGAGTTTAACTTATATACAGTGAGGAAAATAAGTATTTGAACACCCTGCTATTTTGCAAGTTCTCCCACTTAGAAAACATGGAGGGGTCTAAAATTGTCATCGTAGGCGCATGTCCAATGTGAGAGACATAATCTAAAAAAAAAAAATCCAGAAATCACAATGTATGATTTTTTAACTATTTATTTGTATGATACAGCTGCAAATAAGTATTTGAACACCTGTCTATCAGCTAGAATTCTGACCCTCAAAGACCTGTTAGTCTGCCTTTAAAATGTCCACCTCCACTCCATTTATTATCCTAAATTAGATGCACCTATTTGAGGTCATTAGGTGCATAAAGACACCTGTCCACCCCATACAATCAGTAAGAATCCAACTACTAACATGACCAAGACCAAAGAGCTGTCCAAAGACACTAGAGACAAAATTGTACACCTCCACAAGGCTGGAAAGTGCTACTGGGAAATTGCCAAGCAGCTTGGTGAAAAAAGGTCCACTGTTGGAGCAATCATTAGAAAATGGAAGAAGCTAAACATGACTGTCAATCTCCCTCAGACTGGGGCTCCATGCAAGATCTCACCTCGTGTGGTCTCAATGATCCTAAGAAAGGTGAGAAATCAGCCCAGAACTACAGGGGAGGAGCTGGTCAATGACCTGAAAAGAGCTGGGACCACCGCTTCCAAGGTTACTGTTGGTAATACACTAAGACGCCATGGTTTGAAATCATGCATGGCACGGAAGGTTCCCCTGCTTAAACCAGCACATGTCAAGGCCCGTCTTAAGTTTGCCAATGACCATTTGGATGATCCAGAGGAGTCATGGGAGAAAGTCATGTGGTCAGATGAGACCAAAATAGAACTTTTTGGTCATAATTCCACTAACCGTGTTTGGAGGAAGAAGAATGATGAGTACCATCCCAAGAACACCATCCCTACTGTGAAGCATGGGGTGGTAGCATCATGCTTTGGGGGTGTTTTTCTGCACATGGGACAGGGCGACTGCACTGTATTAAGGAGAGGATGACCGGGGCCATGTATTACGAGATTTTGGGGAACAACCTCCTTCCCTCAGTTAGAGCATTGAAGATGGGTCGAGGCTTTTCTTCCAACATGACAATGACCAAGCACACAGCCAGGATAACCAAGGAGTGGCTCTGTAAGAAGCATATCAAGGTTCTGGCGTGGCCTAGCCAGTCTCCAGACCTAAACCCAATAGAGAATCTTTGGAGGGAGCTCAAACTCCGTGTTTCTCAGCGACAGCCCAGAAACCTGACTGATCTAGAGAAGATCTGTGTGGAGGAGTGGGCCAAAATCCCTCCTGCAGTGTGTGCAAACCTGGTGAAAAACTACAGGAAACGCTTGACCTCTGTAATTGCAAACAAAGGCTACTGTACCAAATATTAACATTGATTTTCTCAGGTGTTCAAATACTTATTTGCAGCTGTATCATACAAATAAATAGTTAAAAAATCATACATTGTGATTTCTGGATTTTTTTTAGATTATGTCTCTCACAGTGGACATGCACCTACTGATGACAATTTCAGACCCCTCCATGATTTCTAAGTGGGAGAACTTGCAAAATAGCAGGGTGTTCAAATACTTATTTTCCTCACTGTAGAACCCAGAATATTCCTTTAAATTTCAATCAATTCTTTATACAAAGCTATCTTGTGAAGACATAAAATATAACACCCAAGTAGTATGGACCACTTTCATTCACCTCCAGGATATTCTTCCAAAATTCACATTTTGTGTTCTGCGGAAGGAAGAAATTAATACAGGTTTGGAACAATATGTGTAAATTAAGACAGAATTTTTTTTTTTAATTACTGCATCATACTACATACATGGCAAACTATTTGTGATAATCTGTGATACCTCCATGGAGCCAGTCTTGCGATTCCGGATCAGAGGGGATTTCCTGTGTGTGATAATGGCCTCAGACAGGGGTAAGGCCCGATCAGGTTCATCTCGTGCAAGGTTCTCCAAACTACCGGGGTCTGTTTGCTTTTGATCATTCTATGACACACACACACACACACACACACACACACACACACACACACAAAAAAAAAAATAGCTATTGTGAGTTGAATAATATTCTAATACAATAAGTGATGAGAAAATGAAACAAAGGAAACTGTATACTTCAGCAGAGGCTGGTCGGAAGCCAAAGCCCATTGGAGCACTCTCTTCCTCAGATACTTTAACCCCCGGGCTGAAATGCAGTTCCACATGGAAGCGCTCTTCAGAAGATGGGTCCTAAATTAACACAATGATCACAACTCTCATAATTATCCTGAAGGACTCTGTTGAGATTACACAGATCCCACTAAACATGGGTCTGCTCTGTTATGACAGTTTGCTCATGTTTACACTTTGCCTCAAAGGAACAGAGAATGAGAACAGCATGTACCTTTTTGTTGTCTTCATAGAGCATAATGACTATCTGGGTCATGTAGTTGAGTTCAGACACTGCACCCAGATAATCCATGGCTCTCTTCCACTGTTGGTCCTTCTCCTCCTGCAAAAAGACCAGGAGACACATCAGAATCTATTCTTAAGACCTATGGCTTGGTCTTAAAACCTAGCGAGCTGACCATCTCATATCATAAATGTGCTATGCTCAAAATGCTGTCTAGGTAGGCAGTTTACTTCCTTTGAGACACAACCTGTGTACTTCACACAAATTCTCCCTCTTTCTCTTTAATTTCACTCTCTAAAGGCTAATTCACACTGCACCAACAAATACAGTTGTTAGGTTTGTTGGATCAGTGTGACAATGGCAATCAACATTCTAAATCCAACAGACAACTTCAGAATGTTTGAAGAGTTAAGAGTTCATTGGGGCAGTGTGAACCAGGCTTAAAGTGCTTTAAGTGATTTTATCAAGGAAAAGCATGCTAAAAAAGTTCCAGCTCCCTTAGATATTAATGTCATTTGTGTCTTGAGATATGTCACCGGTGTCACTGACCGCTGAAGACTTTGTAAACAGCAAACAAAAAGGTGTCCACGGACTTTGATGCTTTCACCTGTCAATCATTTTGCTCGTTCTCATTTTGTAGTTTTTGAAGCATATCATAGAGGCTATGTTTCATTATGTTTGTCAGTTTAGGGTGCTACTGTGCCACTGTTGAATTTGACAGCCACAGGAACAAACAATGCTGCTCTTTTGCTCAGTTTTGGTCTCAAAATTGTCTTTGGAGGGTGGGGTTTTGGAATGAGGGGGCGTGGCTTATTCAACAGCACAGATATGTGAAAGCTTGAGAATGCTAAAATCACTTACAGCATCTTTAACATATTATCATAGCTATAATACTTACATCCAACAGGCCACCGTAACGGAATATGCTAAGAAGGGAGTGCACATGACTCTCACTGGTGAAATATAGGCGAGTTCGGACGTGCCTGCCTGGTGAAAGTACTCCACGTGAATATCTGGGACACAATGAGATGGACACTTATAAGCTCTTAAAATCAACAGTAGAGAAAAAAAACGTATAAAAAAAGGAGAGATGAGAGGAAAAAAATTATGGACAGGAAGAAGGAAATAGAGAGAGATGGTGAGAGAATCTCACAGTGGATGCAGCTTGTTTACAGACTCATCCTCGTGTGTTCTCTGTAAGTCCAGCTGAATCTTCTTCACTAAAGGCAGACAGTAGGCATATGCAATGTCCAGCTTCTCCACCTTATTAATGCCGTACTCCTAAAAATGGAATCAGCATTAACTTTAAACAACTGAACAATTTCAATTCCAACTTTGTGTGGCATACTGGTTAAAAAACATTATGCTTGTTAAACTGAAGACAGAAACAAAAATCAACTTCTCTATTTTGACATTCAACCACAATCAACAGTTATACTTTAACATGTATATCATTTTAAATGTATAATAATTTACTGTAATTTTTCATTATTTCAAGAATAGAGTATTTACATATAGGGTTGTCAAAAGCACTGGTATTTCAGTACCAAATTAATACAAGTGTAATAATACCATTTTTTTCACAGTGTTGGTAATACTGAATCAAATCCGTTTGCGGAAGGAAAAATTACAAATTCTGCAATGGAGAAGGCTTAGCTGAACAGTCACAGGATGACAAAAAAACAACAACAAAAAACACTAGTTGAATGTTCTTTCTGTTAGTTGAAATGTGTCAAGAATACTTTTAATACAATGGCCACTACCATTGGAATTAGCTACAAAACAAGTAATCGCAGAGGACAAGCTAAAGGTCCATGTTTCTGAAAAGGACCATCACACACCTGTGGTATAATAATGTCGGCTAGTGCTCGAGAGAGCTTGAAGAGTTCCACTGTGTCCTCCAGGCCCAGAGAGCTGTTATGCTGCACGTCATACTTAACACAGTCGTAAATGTCAGGAATTTTGCTGATGTCATAGCGACCGCTTTTCATGCGGAAGTCCCTTTCCAATTTGGACCAGCGCTGCAACATCATCTCCAGTGTCTCACTGTGGTACAGCTGTAAGTCTGAGAAAGCAACAGATCAAATTAACCTTGACTTACTGTACAAAGATTTGGATTCATTATTCAGGGTGTTTTTTTCAAATGGTTCTTAGAATGGGCCTGTTTTGGTGCTTTTTAAAGACCCCTTAAAACCAAAAGGTTTTTGTAACTTTTAGTCACTGTCTATGCCCCAAATGATGCACTATACACTAAGCACTTACAATATTCACAGCCATGAAGTGCATGGATTTTCAAAGTGTAATAGGGCTGGGTATTGATACAGATTTCCACAAGAACTAGAAAGGGTAAAAAAAAGAAAGGGTATGTGACAAGGAGGAGGGCGGGGCCCCCAATCGGTCTAATCAGCCGAGGAGAGGGATAAAGCCGAGAGTTCGTCAGAGAGAGAGCCAAACGTAGCAGCCATGTGTGTTTTGTGTACTTTGGTACATCGTCCGGTTCCCGCCTCCTCCTTGCCCATCCTTTATATTGTTCCCAGCGTGTCTGGGAACCGGCAAGCAATTCAATTTTTTTTTATATCTCACTGCCTCGCTTTTTACCTCTCCCCTTTACCCTCCCCTTGTCTCACTCCTAGGTCTCAAAAGGTGGGGAAAGCCTGCAAACAGTCGTGGCCGAAAGGGATAAAGCCGAGCCAGATGCGGCACTTTGGGAAAGAGAGAGAACCACACCCAGCTGCCATGTGTGTATTTATTTGTGTCTTTTTAAGTTTTCATTAAACATTATTTTGATGGTTTGTCTGGTTCCCGCCTCCTCCTTAACCCTTGTTACAAGGTATTAAGAGCACCATATTCAATGACAAATGGGTTGCATGGATCTGGTCTTGGACACACGGAACAACTCAACACGCTGTGAAAGGATCTCCCTGCTGAAACCTCAAGAGTAAACTACACAATTACTGGTGTGTGAAATGTAAAAAAATTACCAGCCAGTTGCCAAATATATTCACTTTAGTCAGCAGAGGCCCGTGCCAAACTCCCACAAAAATATAAACTAACATATATAAACAGCTTCACTTTAAAAGATTGTGTAATGGCAAATTATCGTCGCCATAGCAGGTTTACACTCCAATGTTAATGACACGCAGTGACACAGAGGAGGAGACGCACAATTACACTATTTCTCATGAAACAAAACGTTTGATATTTTGTTTAATTATTTTATCACTCCACAGAAATAAAGGCTTGTGGGGTTAAAAAAAAAACAGCATTCAAATGATGTGTGAAAGTGAAGATATTAGGACAGAAATATTTTACTATTGCATAATATAATATAATATCATATTATATAATAAAACATATATATTAGAGGTCGACAGATATAGGATTTTGCCAATACTGATAACTAAATTGAGAAGACAAGCCGATAACCGATTAATCGGCCGCTAGTTTTTCAAATTGATAGTGAATGAAAAAACAACATTTAAAGTAGGGATGCACCAATACCACTTTTTCTCTTCCAATATGATTCTGATACCGGAAATCTCAGTATCGGCCAATACCGATTCAGATACGATACCAGTGTTGTTTTTTGCATAATCAGTTTAGAATATCTTTATATTATTGTGTGGAACTAATTGAGAGTACTCTTTAATATGTGAAGAAACACAAACCTCTAACTGCACATTATTTCAATATAAATGTATAGTTTATTAAGAAACACTTTAATAACTAGATTACTGTATAATGAAGCAGCTAAATTAACAGTAATTCCAGTCTTCAAGTCTTCAGTAGAAAAGAAACCAGTGTTTTATTTTTTATTTTTATTTATTTCCAAAAATTGTTCAACTTACATCTGGACTTCAAAGGATTCAGATATCTTTTTTGTTCAATTTAGTTGTAAGACATCAGTCCACTTTTCCTTCACACAATAATCTTTTCCTGTGTGAAAAAAACCCTAACCATTCAATTTAAATATTGTTTTAAATTGTAAACAAATACTAAATGATGACAATAATAATAATATTTGTTATAATTTTTTTAAATACAACAGTAATATATTCAAGTCGTGCACTTTTTAAACCCTCACGCTTTAAATTTTACATTCCATCCAAACTCTGTTTGTAGGCAAGTTCACAGTAGTTTAATTTGCTTCTTATTCAAATTCTGGTCAAATGCACCTCTGGTGCTGTTCTAAATGCATATTATAAGTGAACTGAACTATTGAGCATCTACATCTGAGACCATTCACTGACCGCTGGCGCGGTGCGTGCATTTTATATATTTACTTATTAAACACAGCCTTTTGTGATTCACAGAGCTATCGCACATCTTCAAGTGGCTGATCACTTCACTTCTGGTGAGGGGTCTTTAATGTGAAACTAGGGCAAACTAGTGAATTGCAATGTCTTGTGCTTTTTTTTTTAACACTTCTATAAGATTCAGTGATATTTTTGTTTGTTTTTTGCGCCGTTACGCTCATTTAAATTCTCCAAGAAACTCGTCACACACACACACTGATCACTTGATGATTATCTAATCAAAATCACAAAAATACGCATTACTGTGAGGATAAAAAATGAATTAAAATCAGATGTATTTCTGATTTGTTTATATGGTTCTCTTGACTGCATGAAGCTATTTTTCTCAAATCTCTCGCTACCATTAAATATACAACTTAGCTGGCTAAAGCATAAATGTGACTGGATATAAACTAACGCAAATAGATGGTAATACATTTTATTTAAACATTTGGGTAGGACTTTTGTCACATTGTTCTAACCGCTTGAGGTTAGCTTTAATGTTATCGTCCTCACAGCCTGGTCTGCAAATATACTGCTGTTCTTTACTAATGCAGCATCCATTCAAGAAATTAATTAATTTATAAAGATATGACAACATGTACTGTATTCATACCTTTTAGTTATTGGTGTTGTTGAGATATATATAGATATATATATCTCAAATGATATCTAGAATGAGAATGTCCCTACCCCTTATACCACAAGCGACAAGCAAATTATTTCAATAGCAAATATGTCATCACAGGAAAGAAAACTGCATACAGCAAGCCATTTCATGGGGTCTTAAATACGTTCTTTCTTTTCTGCGAGTTCCTATTATGTGAGATACATGATGTGGTAATTTAAAACTTGTATTTGTGGTTGCTAAAGTGTTTCCATAAATGTAAGCACAGAACAATCACCTGCTGATTTGGGGTCTTCGAGTCTTTTGCGGATCTGTGAGGTGAGGCTCTGAACGAGGGTGTAGACTTGATCACATGTGCTCACTGGATTCTCCACGGCATTCATAGAGTTCACCAGTGAACTGCTGCATGTTGGAGCCAGCTGGAGAAACAAACGATATGGATGAAAATGTGAAAAAAATGGACACAAATGCGTGTTTCACAGAAAGTCACTGCAGGGTTCGATTCTCTGATTTACCCTGTCAAAGTCTTCTTCTGTGAAGGCTTCATCTTTCTGCATGATCTCGTGCAGTCTGGCCTTCACCCTTTGCTGGCATCCACTGAGGGATTCAATGTCATTATCCAGAAGGCCATTCATATTCGCACTCTTAACCATCTGGACCAGGATGGGTGTCAATTCCCCTTCCAGTGCTAAAAGACCCTGCCAGGCAGACAACAAACACCAGCTAAGTAATTATATACTTGATCCATTGATGACCTAAATTTTTAGGACCGTTTTGGCTGAGGACCTTAGCAAAGGCAGCAGCAGTCATTTGCACCCTGCCCTCATCAGAAGCGTAGATCTTGAGGTCATGGCGATAGGTGCTGTGTAGTCTGAGCAGGCCGCAGCCTGGAAAGCCAGCATAATCTCCTTTAATTAGACAAAAACATAACATACATAAACATATTCATATTCTCATCCAGAAATATATAAATATTTTATCAGTGCATTAGCCTAGCTAGTGAATCACTCTCGACCAGTAACCACAACCCTATTATAGTTCATCTCCATCATCAGGCTGAGAAGTTACCATTGCTGAATTGTACTGTTCAACTCCAGTTTGGGCTCCAGTTTGACATGGTTATGGTTTCTTTTTCCATTGTGGTGCTGCGAATTCAGGATTACAATGAAAATAACTGACAAATCACAAATCGTGATTCACCAAGCCATTCCAGTAGCATGGTTCTCCTGTCCTGAGTCCTGTTAGCTAAATGTACTGAGAAATCTGTATGGGGAATGGTTTAAAATTACTGTACCAAATCGCATCCTAATGTAAATACTACTGGTGCCATTTCTCATCATGTTCAGAACCGTTCGGCCTGATGATGGTAATGCTGTTTTAGAGCATCAGTATACCAGTATTATACAGTATACTCATTGAACATTTAATTGGTTTTCCCTTTGCAGCCTAACAGCTTTCACTCTTCTGGTAAAGCTTTCCGCTAGATATATGGGGATTTGCTCCCATTCAGAGCAACATTGAGGTCAGGCACTAATGTTGGGTGATGGGGCCTGGCTTGCATACGGTGGTCCACTTCATCTCAAATGATTTCAAAAAGGCCCCTCCCCAAACTGATACCACAAAGATTAAGCACACAATTCTTTAGAATTTAATTGCATGCCACAGCGTTAAGATTTGTTTTCACTGGAATTATGAGGCAAAACCTGTTGGGTGTCTGCATACTTTGGCCACATAGTGTTCTTTCCACTGATCTACATTACTAAACATTGATAATTTCAGACATTTCCTGTGCTGTAGAGAACACAGTGGTATAATTAACAGAAACTAGATTTACAGTGGAAAAATCATGGCATAAAATGTTGAAGGACAAAGAAAATATCCAGAAATGAAATCAAAGTAACAAGAAAAGAGGGAAGTGGATAATTAGATGTTTGCTGAGTAGACATTGGGTTTTCAAACCAGAGAACTCTGCCATATATACCAACATTGGGCAACACTTCATAATAACTTTCATCAATAACACCAAGAAATATTTTCATAAAATATAAGGCTTAAAAACAGGTCTTTAATTAAGGTGTATTCAGAAAGAATTATTAGAGTCTTTAGTCAAATGTCTGACAGTCAAAAATGGCATTAAACTCAGATTCACATATGTGGCAGGACAGAGGGCGGGGCTGGGTCATGATCCTACACACCCGGTCCCGTATTAGGCTAATTCAGGACTGGGTGTGTAGGATCACGACCCGGCCCCGACCCTCCGCCCTGCCACAACATATTTCTATTTTTATCATCTACTTAAATTTTTATATATTATATTATGTTTGCTAATGACTTATGGAAGTTATAATAAAATGGTGTCCAATATTGTATTACATCATTAATCTGAAGGTGTGTTAATGAATCAGCTTTCGGCTGTTATATGTTTTTAAGAGCTGTTGCTTTAGGAAAGCATTACTCATGTGGAGCTGAAAGCATAAGTTTTATGGGCTTTTTTTTCCCAAATGAAATTGAAAGTGGTATGGTCCTTATGTTCAGCCAGTTGTGGTGCAAATTGTGAACACGTAATGTACATTTTTTATTGCTTGATTCAAAGAATGTTTGTGTTTGAAAATAAAAAATTGTGAATTACTTATAAATAATTTAGCATGGTTAAATATCCACCTAAAACCATTTATATATAACCCCCACCACAAACCCAAATTATTTAGGGGGTCCTAAAATGGTTCTGTGCCCAGAGATCAACATTTTGTGCTATGCCTCTGTCTGTGTCCTTATGCAAAAGGATGAATAAAAGAGTGAGATAGACTGAGAAACAGGATCCAGTCTACCTTGACCTCCAGGATACATGCAGCGGAAGGCTCTGCCAAGTTCTTCTGCCTGAACTCTGCCGGCTGGAGTCAGCTCTCCCCCCCACTTCAGCACCAGAAGTATAGAGGGGCCCTCCTTACGGGTCTCTGCACACAATACACACGACAGTGACATCAGAAACAATGTGATTTAGCCAAGTTGGACATCTTCCTAGTTTAACATTCTGTGTTGGCTGTAAACCTTTTCCTATTAAGGGTCATGTGATTATTTACCAAATTATTCACAGGCCATACAATTGCTTGCAATTTTTGATTGTGGGTTGAAATTAATGTAAGCATTCTGTTACATGCTCACGCACCAAGAAAAAAACGTTTAAAAAGTCTTTATATATTATACAATTATTGTCATTATTGTTTACAATTATTTGTAATCATTAACATTTTTTACAAAATTCAGTTGATTGAATCAAGGCCATTTTTTTGCTTTTCAGATTATTCCTCAAATGTTAATATTGTCTTGCGGGCCTTATAATGCCCTGAGCCCTGACGTTCCACACCCCTGCCGTAAAGCAAACTCTGAAGTAAACAACCATAAAACGTAAACCATCTATAACCATAACCTACCCCTCAAATAAAAGGAAACATCATTGGTTATTTTTTTCCACCCCTTTATCTCCCCAATTTGATGGTCCTCATGGTGGCGTAGTGACTCGCCTCAAACCGGGTGGCAGAGGACGAATCTCAGTTGCCTCCGTGTCCGAGAGTCAACCCGCACATCTTATCACGTGGCTTGTTGAGCACATTACAGAGGAGATGTGTGGAGGCTTCATGCTATCCTCTGTGGCACCCATGCACAATTCACCACGCACCCCACCAAGAGCGAACCACATTATAGTGACCACGAGTTACCCCATGTGACTCTACCCTCCCTAGCAACCAGGCTAATTTGGTTGCTTAGGAGACCTGGCTGGAGTCACTCAGCACACCCTGGATTCGAACTCTCGACTCCAGGGGTGGTAGTCAGCATTTTTACTCACTGACCTACCCAGGCCCCCGTGGGAACATCATTGGTTCATAAGAATGCTGTAGAAACCCCTAACCACAGCCCTAAACTCAACTTCACAATAACCCTTAAGCTACCCCTAAAATCTGACTGGTTGACAGGATTGTTGTTCAAGGCCCAACAAAGGATATTGATCCAGGATCACGTGCCATTTGGCTAAATCAAATTATGAAACCAATGGGGTTTCACATTACCAAGGCTACATTGGGATTGACAACAGTATTTACTAACAGGTGTGACTATCACAACATGAGCGTGAGAAACTGAGGACCATTCTCATTTTCAGGTGAACTTTCACCTTTGGTAGTCACTACATTCACAGAATGCAGTTCTTACTCTCAAAACTAACTGAATTGGGTATGAACAGAACATAATTTAGCATTCTAAAACAGGACTGACAACTGTATTCTCCTGCTTTGCGAAAAGTGTTATTGTTTTAAAGAGGCCCCAGCAGTGTCACAGTGATTCATTTTGGGAAAATCACACCTAGTGTTAAAATCTGTATACCACAGTGTACAGTGGAAGTCCTGTTATGAGTTATTTTAGACTTATACCTTCCTCCTCACTGGATGTTTTGGGCTGTCCATGAGGAAGGTAGGTTAGCTGCACTTTCCTATTGATTCCAGAGAAATGGCCATACCTGGAACCCCCCCCCCCACAAAACTTTAGAAAAGAGACAAAAATACAGCATGTTGGCAATATCACAAACTGAATCTCCTTTAAGAAATATTAGAGACATCTCATTTGATAAACTAGAAATATGAAAGTACTGTGTTTTAAATTTATTGTAACATTTTATAGTAAGAAAATGTGTTAAGAACATGGATGGAATAAAAGTAATGCTGTTTACATAACAATTGACCCTATCAATTATCAAATGCTTTTTGTGTTTTGCCTGGTAGTCTGCCCTCTAAAGTAGCAAAGCTGTCACCACTATAAACATGTGATTATAAACCAAAGCAACTCTGAACAAGTTTTATAATTAACGTTTCGACTGAGAGCCATGTAGCTATTTCTTTGGAAAATATGTCAAAACATGTCAAAAGAATGAAAGGAGGCCACCAAGGCATTCTGAAAGTGTGCCAGTTAGCATGACCCAGTTAATATCTGACATTAACTTACATTTCTAAAACAGTCTTCAGTTGTTCAAGCTTGGACTTCTTCTCTTCAATCTCACAGTCAATATGCTGTCCCATGTCTGCCAAGAGTGTCCTTGTGATGTCCAATACGTCCTGTGGGGATGGTAAAACACATATGGAGAGGTTTTCCCATCAAATGACAATAAATTAAATGCAACTGAATTTATGATCCAGTTACCTGTAGTTGTTTGGGTTTCTTCAGCTTTATCTTGCCCGTTTTGTATCCACCGTATTTTTCAAAAAGCTCGAAAAACCTGTACAAAAGGAAAAAGCACAATGATTTTTATTTTTTTTTATTTTGTGCTATTTAGACAATTACTATTCGAGTAAATTATTTATTAAGTAGATGAAAGGAGCTCACATTGTATTTCGCACTTCCATCTTCATCTTCTGCTTTGGTGTGCGATCTCCATGACGGATCACAGCGATCACACAGCGCAGCTCCATCCTAAACGGAGAGAAAAAAAACAAAAGTAATTCTGATTCTACAAAATATGGTATTATAGCAAGAACATTGTAATGTACCTTTTGGCTTATTTAGCAAAACCAAAAAAGCAAACCACAAGCAAGTTTTCTGTATTCTTGTTGCTTTGTGTTTGCGGAGATCATTATTAATATGAAGAAACAAGATGGAATTGAAGTCGTACTGTAATAATGGATAGCGCAGACAACTATAATAAGCCAAAGGGCAAAGAGTCAGTGTGGCGTGTGATAAGTACATGGTGCCTGACGTAGTGGGGACAATTGGAATGTCCTCTGCTTCTGTAGGTATAGACCAAGGGATCTGGAACTGAGGAGCTAGTTCCCTCATCACAATATTTCTGAAAGAGAGAACATTCAGGCCAAACTCAACACAAACAACTCATGCATGATTTATTTTGCAGCAATAAGGTTCAATAAACATTGAACCTTAACTGATAATCATAAGGTGTGATTTACCCTAGAATCTTGGCACAGTCATCATAGTATTTCATGGAATTCTTCACAAAGCTAAAGCCGTTGACATCACAGACATATGAGTGGCCGTTAGCACGGAGGAGGTCAAATCCACACACTGTTTGCTATGAACAAAATCAACATGATTTGTTTTTAACCAACCTGGAAATGACGTAAATGAAACCCTAAAGCCCCTTTAAATATATTTGACCAGAAAACTCTTGGGAAATTGAAAACGAAGCAAATTATCTGACCTTGAATGCCAGACAGACTTTGCGGGCCACAAGTTTCTCCATGGCAGTGAGCATGACTGGGTAACGGATTTCTTTGCCTTCACTGTCTCGCTCAACTTTTCCATCCAAAGCAGGGGACTTGCGTGCCTCTGCATGAGCATAATCTGGCCCAACTGTATACACCTGTCCCAAAACAAACATACACTGAATCAAAAGATAATAGGACATTTCTTATCTGATTTATGAAGGAGAGTTATAAAACCAACAAAGATTTTCAGAAACATTTCCTCAAACAGTATAACAAGCACCAAACATTGGCTCCATTGGGTAAAATGGTTTGGGTAAAAAAAAAAGAAATCGAACACCCTGTCTACACCGGATGTGAGAGTTGCATCAAAAGCAATAGAATCCCATTATAATCAATGATGCTGTCTACACCGGAAGCATCCATTGCTGGCGTGTCTGTCGCGGCGACAACAAATTTTGCGCTGCACGTGTTGACGCTACTACACAAATGAAAAGGTTTAGAATGTTCATGGCGATGCTTCCAGTGTAGATAACCTCGAGCCATTGCGTCACGTAAACAGACGTACCCGGTGTAGACAGGGTGTAAGAAACAAATCCATTCTCTAACAGAGCAAGACAAACAGGTTAATGCAATCTCTGGGTGGCACAGTGGGTCAATTATTTTGTACCTTCACATCTGTGCCATCAGTTGGCATGAATTCTTCATAAATATAGGAACCTGTTTTCCTCACACTGCTCTCTGGAGAGTAAACACTACTTCTGCTTCCAATCTGAAAGAAATGCATTTACACTCAAATGTTTTTCCACTTCAAATTGTGCACCGTGCATACTTTCATTGAATCCATGTGTCTGGTTAATAAACTATAGATCACACAACACTGTAGCCCATATTGGGGAAGCTACTTAGAAACTGTAGCTTGAAAAGCTTAAAGTTTCTAATAATTTGAAGTAGTTAAACTACATTCAAGCTTCCCTTTTGAAGTAGATAACTAAACTACAAGTTACTAAAAATGTAGTTACTAAGCTAACTACATTGATACTATTTAAAATGGCAAGTTTTAAATTATATAACTTTCAGATTATAGTTATTTTTTCATCAATGCAGTCAGGCACTAAAAACAGCAAGGATTTTTGAAGAGCATCAAACTTTAACACATATATTTATATTATTACTACTAATACTAAAACCAAATTGAACAAAAGAAAACAGCCTAATTGTGGCAGGGCGGAGGGCGGGGCCAGATCGTGATCCTACGCACCCGGTCCCATATTAGGCTAATCAAGCCTCTGAGGTTTAAAGGTCGACTGCAGAGTATCGTGGGAGAGAGATCGTTAGCGGACATGTCCGTCTTATGTGTTTGTGTCTTTGTTATATCATCAAGCCGGTTCTCGCCTCCTCCTTTCCATTGATCCCTTTACACTGGTGCCGAAGCCAGGGAAGGAGGAGGGATATGCCGTAGTAGAGTTCTCGCCACTACCGTCCACCCCAACGGAGCCGCCGACCGCGAGGGGAGAAAGGGCTCCTGGCCGACCGCCTGGAGCGGTCAGGGCCACTGCCAGGGGCACAGGAGTCACCTACCGGCCGCTGAAACGCGGTGGGGTTTAAGACCGCCGGCCGCGAGCGGGAAGGGGCTCGCTGTTGACCGCCTGGAGCGAGAGAGCCGCTGCCAGGGGCGGGGGAGACCCCTTCTGTTCCCCGAGAACACGGCGGGGTGTTCCGTCCGCCAGGGGCTGGAGGACTGCCTCGGATCCGCCCGGAGAGGCGCGGCTGTTGTCCGATAAAGGGTGGAGGAGTGGCCGAGGAACAAGCTGCAGCGTATCAGAGAACTGGCGAGTAAGAGTTTTTTTTTTATTTTTTATCCCTCTCTCCGCTCTCTCTCACTGTCGCTCTGTGTTGGCCTTTTCCCTCTTTTAAATTTTACAGTTTTTGGGGGGTACTACACTGTTACAGGAAGTACCCCCCATTTTAATCATTTCTGTTTCCCTTCCCTTGTCCCCTCCCTCGTCCAGGTAGATGGGGATGACCTGCCGGCAGACTACACGTAAAGCACACCCTCCCCCAGGGAAGGGGATGTACGTCAGGCCGGGGGCTCCCCAGCCTGAGAGAACGAGGGAGGAATGTGGCAGGGCGGAGGGCGGGGCCGGGTCGTGATCCTACACACCCGGTCCCGTATTAGGCTAATCAAGCCTCTGAGGTTTAAAGGTCGACTGCAGTGTATCGTGGGAGAGAGAGAGAGATCGTTAGCGGACATGTCCGTCATATGTGTTTGTGTCTTTGTTTTAAGTTTCTCATTAAAACTATAATTTATATTATCAAGCCGGTTCTCGCCTCCTCCTTTCCATTGATCCCTTTACACTAATTTATATAAATGAATCAAATACATATGGATAAAAAAAATAAAAAACAAAAAGAATTCCAACCAAAAAATATTTTTAACAATTTGTCACGCTCCGCCACTATGCATGTTGCATGTTAGTGGAAAAAATATGCCATTTTGCAAACAGACAAGCCACTGACATGCTACTGAAAAATCTTGTTAAGTGAGTAGCACCACTAATTTGAGTTACTCCCCAACACTGATCATAGCACTAAACTCTGCAATTATGTCTTTTCCTTAAAAAACAGCTGACAGGGGAGGCCAACACAAAACATCAGCATGTTTTTTTTTTTGTTTCACGGCATCAAAGTTTGCTCTATTTTGGGAATTAGAACAAATGATGTGCCTCTATGACTGAGAGTGCTGCAGCTAAACCTCTATAAGACAGATAATAGGGAGCTATTGCTTAAAGACCTTTCTGAAGAGGCGTTGGCTGCCTCCACCAGCTGAGGTTGGGTAATAGATGTACACGTTATGGTCCTCCGCAGAAACTGGCTTCTCTACGAAGGGTTTGAGAAACACTTCACCATTAACTTCAACTTGGTCTTCTCCCTCAATCAGGTTGCACTCTGTGGCAAAACAAAGGAAGTAAAGTAAAGGCCAATGAATACAGTGTTCCAATGAATGGAAACAACATTTTCAACATCTGAGATATGACTTTAATGTGGATTTATAGCAGAGACAATTATGCTCTCTGATTGTCATTCAACTTTCAATGTTTGTACTTTTGACCTATAAAAGGCATTCAAATTGCACTACATAAGGGGTTATATTTTCTCAAAGACTAAAATGAATAAGGACAAAGAGTAAGCAGGACACTCAGATAATTTGGCGAATGATTCTACTGAACGATAAGGTATTCAAGCAATCAAATAACAAGAGGAGCGGTTTCAAAAATATCAGAAAAAAACAAAAAACTTTGTTCAAACTGCACCAGAGTCTGAACTAAGAATTTGTGAGACTTGTCAACCAGTCGACTAAATGGTTCTGATGCTGCTAGTTGACACTGGAATTACTAGTTGTTCAACATTTTTACACATTTACCTCTGGCTTTATAATTGAAAAAGGGTGCCCTTAAATTATGGTCATGTTAATGCTACATATTTTAAATATAATTAATACATCAAAAATAAAATGCGGGAAGCGGATTTCCGAAACATTGGCTTGCAAATCGCTACGGATTTTTTCACATTTTAATCTTCTTTAAATCTGTGCACTCTTGCGAGTTTAATATGCAGGATAATCGCCTCAGGTGAGTCAGGTCCCATCTTTCACTGGGCCATGTTGACATATGTTAATTTTATTTGTCAAAAATGTATGCTTTGATTATGTAGCCTAGAAAATTTTTGTTTTAGGCTAGGCATTCATTTTTGTAATACCTTGCTGATCAAGAAGGCAATTTTCAACAATGTGCCGATACCTTAACTGGTTAAACTATCTTTTATTCTGTGTGCACGTCATGTTTAAGACAATACATTTGGTTTATTGTACATTCCTCACATCCTATTTTTTCTATCCTATAGCTATTGTATTTACATTGTAACTGTTATTGGTTTACATTTTTACATAACAGCTGTCAGATTAGAGCTAATGCATGTCGTGAATTTTTTTTCTCTCTAGTAGATTTGCCTTATGTTCATTATTTTCAATGTCCTGACTGTTTTCATATGTTAAGTAACTTTTACTTTGTGAATTCCATTTAAAACAGCCAGTTAGGTTTGCTCTATTGGACCTGAACTGCCTATTCGTTCAATTAATTACAATAAATATGCATGTATTCGCTAACGTTGATTCAGAGAATGTGTGTCATGTTCTAAATTTAATTTACGTACAATGATCACAATGCAAGGCAAGTATGTTGCAGATAAATGCCCCTTTTCAGCAGAATTTGGTGTCAGATACAACTTTTGGAATAGATAGTATTTTAAATGGGTTGCATAAACACACAATTTATTTTTACTGTTTTCTGAGGGTTTCTTAATTTTATACTAGTCAACTCCAACATTTGCGTTTAAACGTCAGTGAAATTAGTTGTTCAGCACATTCCTAGTCTGAACTGAAAATATTGGATTTAAAAACAGAACTGAGATTGAGAATACTGTCTACACTGTCATTTTGCATGTAATAAAATCACATCTGTTTGTTCAATCAGTGGAGTCAATCTACTTTGGTTGCGATAGTAATGACTATGGCACAAGACATTGTCATTGTGGAAAAAAGGATGAAAAACTGAAAGCTTTGCCTCTGCTCACGTACATTGATGACATCTAGCCTAATTTTAGAGGAGTAATGACATGAGGAATTGAATATTCCTTAATCTTCTGACATGCAAGTGTTCGTTGTAAATAAAAACATACGGCAAGTTTCAGAACTTCCTCCTCACCGCAAAAAGAGCATTTGCTAAAACCAAGCCGCCAAAACGACAAATTCTCTACTTCCTCCACATTGTGATGTCACATTATGGTAGATATTTGCATTTGACCACCTCTACAACAATACATCAACATCTACATAAACAAACTGCTCCATGTCAAGCATTGACTCACCTTCAGGTTTGTCAGGGTCACGATTTAACACAGCATAACGTGGCAGATCTATCCCCTCCTCTTGCAGAATACGATATACTTCCCTCCTAAAAGATGATAAAAAATGACTGAAAGGTTCTAGAGGTAGTCATACTGAATGATGAAATGTCTGTAAACATAAGGTAATATGCAAAACTGTGATTTGACTTGTAAAATATATGGTGAATTAAAAGGAATACCTGTCCTGTATGTAATACTGCATATTAAGGTCATTGATAAGCAGTGGGTTACGGAGCTTTGCATAACTCACTGCCTTATCCAGTGGGAAGCCTAATTCAAGAGAAAGTACAGAATGCAAATGACTCGATAAAGACATAACACACATGCATGAAAAAAAGTGTAGATTTCCTAACAGGTATATTTACACAACACAAGATTCACGGTGTTTTATTGGATTAGTGATGCAGCATGTTAGGTAACTACTCATCAACAACTGGTTCATAATTTAAATGCAACTAATTTTATGGTTAGAATTTCAGTGGAGAAACCTGATCTAAGACCAGCTCAAAAGGGCAAGTTCATACAGAGTGCAAGACATACCTTTAGAGTGAAAGGAGATCAGGCAGTTGCAGAGCGGCCACTTTTCCACCGGCTCATTGAGTATGACGTCCTCTGGAAAGATGACCACGGTGATGTACTCAAACTTACAAAGACGCTCCAAGATCTGAGTCATGGGTTTGGACTTTGATTTCTTCATCATACAGCAAATCCCCACCACGATCTGATGCTCTGGAGGCTTGACAGAGATAGCAGAGATTTAAGTGAGACATATCTCTACCAAAACATTCTGAACTCTGATGCATAAAGGCAGCAAGATTGCTACCGCAGTGTCGAAAGTGTGTAGGTTGCCCAACTCCAGTGTACAGACCTCGACAAAAAACTTCAATGGCGGAGTAGAGTTTAGAATGATTTACAGGAAGATATGAGACATATAGCTGCTGAAAAGGCCAACATATGTTGTGTTTTGGATGCTAGTGTCATCACCAAGCTTATTCATTTGCTTAACCAGCAAAAATACCTTGGTCTACCAGCTTCACCAGAAACACCATGTTGGTTGATGAGCTTCCCCAGCTGGTGAACAAACTCCAAGGCTATGCTGGTCTACCAGCTAGACCAGCACCAAACCAACACTAACCAGCATAAATAATCTTGTCTAAGATGGTCTTTTCAGTAGGCACTGCATAAAAAAATATTCTAAAATAACAAAAAAAACTAAATGAATACCATGGCATTATTGAAAACTTGATTCTGATTGGCTGTTACACATTCCATGGGTGTTTATTTATTTTATATAACTGTATAGCAGTGAAGTAGATCTAGATGTGTTGACTGAATAACAGTTGTGCATCACTTTGCCACTGGTAAATACAGCTGAGCTGTTTCTAAGAAAGCCACATTCACAGAAGTGTCATGAAGTAGTTCTAAAAACAGCTGCATTTTACGAGAAATAAAAAACAAAATTTCTTGAAATGAACATGCTGTACTTGTGGTAACTGTAGCATCAGCAGAATAATTGACTTTGGGTCATTGAATAATTGAAAATTCTCTCATCATGTATTGACCCTCATGCCATCCCAGATGTGTGTGACTTTCTTTCTTCTGCAGAACACAAACCATAATATTTTTAGAATATCTGAGCTCTGTTGGTCTCACCCACACCTGTTATTTTACTTCTGAAGATATGTATATATACTTCTGAAGTTATAGTGTTTACACTTGTGTCATATGGATTACATTTGATTCCTTTATGTGATTTTTAGAGTTTCAAAGGGCTGATCACCATTCACTTGCATTGTATGGACCAACAGAGCTGACATACTATTCTAAATATCTTCATTTGTGTTTTGCTGAAGAAAGTCATACACATCTGGGACGGCATGAAGGTGAGTAAATGATAAGAGAATTTTCATTTTTGTGTTAACTATTCCTTTAACGCTCACCTCAAGAGTAACAGCCCATAGTCAACTATTCGTCACATTGAAAATTTTGCAATTTAACAATGTGTACTGGATTGTAGTTGGAACAAGTAGAGCTAGACTGATACACATCGATTTTACCAATTAATCAGTGCTGACTGCGACTTCTTAGAACTATCAGTTATCAATAAAAATCTATAGCAATAGTTTTTTTATTTGTGACTAACAGGGATTGGTTGTATCTAAATCTTTCATTGTTGACCATATTCTTCCATATTTGTATCTTCACTTTGCTTATTTTGTTATTTTAATTAGATGATCAAGTGTTCTACACTGAAGCGAGGACATGCAAAGATAAATGCAACTATATGGAGACGTGTCCTGTCAGCACATACATCGTGTCTCCAACTTAATGTCTTGTAACAATAATAATTTTAAAAAAATAACCCTTATTTCTTACTAAACCTCATCAGGTGAAATATCTATATATACAAAACTCTTCATTTGACAATTATATAGGCTATAAAAAATGTAATTTGGTAAGGACTTAAATATAGAGCATTGTAACTGACATCGTAATGTCTCCATCATTTCAAAATATGAGCCCCTTTTTTGTAGTTAAAAGTCCCACATTCTGCACCAAATATTCATTTTTTGGAATTTTGGTTAATTAATAAACTGCATCTGGAATTGTATTCATTTTGATCTCTTTTAGCCTCTATGTCTGGGCCCATCACAGTATGGAAATAAAATTCAGTAACACTTCCCTAACGGACGACCACTAAAAGAGAGTGATTTTATGATGTCTGTTATGGATGTCCAGCACATCAACTGTCGTTACCTACACCACCATTAGGCCAGACCCTTAATTGTTCTGCACTCAATCCATACCGAGTTGTCCTCCAGGTCATCTTCGTACAGCTCTATTTCTGTCCTCATGCTGGCGAAATCGTCCAGGCCCTCGCTCTCATCCTCTGCGCAGCCCACGAAGAATCTGGGAGCGCCGCGCTGGCTCTCACCGGGGCTGCTGGGCTCTGACATTACAGTCCACAGCGGCAGCGACCACCTGCTTCCTGCCGCTCCATCTCACACTAACACGCAGTGCTGGAGGGGCACACGGCCAGACCAGCTCCGTACCCAGCCTGAAGGAGCAGCAGTGGGGTCACCGGTAGTGTGCTTATGAGTGAGGTTGAAGGCAGGTTGGATAAGGATTGCCCAAGTGCATGTAAAAATTATTGAGATGGATGTGAAGTGGCAGACTGATGACTCATTGTTTCTTAAACTAGGTTGCTTTTTCTCCAAGCTTATTTCACAAAGGATCTTTCTCCAGCTCCTCGTTGAGTGAACAGAATGATAAAATACAGCATCTTCTTTCCTGTAAAAAAACAAACAAACATATAATCATGCTAGATAGGAAAGCGATCCAATGAGCCAATGGACATGTAAAATTTGACACGTGTAAGAAGCCTGATGTTCATTTTAGCTCAAAAATGATTGGCTGATGGTTACTGTAAACCTCGTAAACAAACAGAATTAAGCAAATTGTAATTATCATGCCTGGAATCATGTTACAGCTTAAGCCCACATGTTAGCAAATTCTCTAGACTGGCCACAGGGTCTGTTCTCAGAGATTTAAAAATAAATTTGAGCCATAAAAAAAAAACAACAACATGTAATATGTTGCAAACTTGATGAACCACCACTTTACACTTAAAGGTGCTATAGGCGATTTTAACAGTTCTAGGTCTTCCCGTAGCAAAAAGCAACAGTAGAAAAATAGCCTTCTTAAAATGATATTGACAACCGTCAAACTGACCGCAGCCCACTGCAATTTTTTATCACCATTTATAGAAACTAGTGCCGTCAGAGACAGGTGTGATGTTTCATTGAACCTATTTCATTGATATCTTTCAGGGAATAGGGTCATTTTCTGCTTCTCATTTCATACACAAACACACACACACACACACACACACACACACACAAAAACCAGCTTACAACACCTTTAACGTCAGTTGATACATAAACCTTGATATGGAATTATTTTCAATAATTAACTTGAGTAATATTAAAATTATCTCAGCCCTGTTGGTCCATCCAATGCAAGTGAGTGGTTACCAGAACTTTGAAGCTCCAAAAAGCATATTAAGTCAGCATAAAAGTAATCTGCATGCCTCCAGTGGTTTAATTCATGTCTTCTGAAGTGATATGATGTGTGGGTGAGAAACAGATAAACATTTAAGTCATTTTTACTGTAAATCTTTGTGCTTTTTGGAGCTTTATCGTTCTGGAAACCTTTCACTTGCAATGAATGGACCTACAGAGCTCATATATTCTTTAAAAGAAAAAATCTTATTTTGTGTTCTATAGAAAAAAGAAAGTCAAATAAATTTGGGATGTCATGAGGGTGAGTAAATGATGAGAGAAATTTCACCCAAAAATGAAATTTCCTCATCATTTACTCACTGTCATGTTGCTCCAAAAATCTGTATGACTTTCTTTTTCTGTGAAATACAAAAGAAAATGTTGTAACTTTCTTACATACATTTTGTGTTTTGCAAAGTTTTCTGCTTCAGTTGTTGTGGTGTTGATTCACATTGTCTCTAGATTATTGTGCAGAGTGATCAGATGCATTTTTAATAATTGCAAAACACAAAATGTATGTCACTGACAATACTTTTGGCCACGGCTGTCTGTTATTTGGGATTGTATACTTAACACGATTATCCCTCAGCTGCACAAAGCATTATAAGTTTAAAAGTATTACGAGCTCATCTAACAACTGTTCAATTGGTTAAGGAGCACAAACATAACCTGAACATTAGCCCTACATTTGCATAATATATATTCGATACAATGCACTCAATTACAAATAATGACTAGTTTGAAATGTCACAAAGTACATACGTGCAAAGCACAGAATGTGCTGGTGCCGAGTTTGATAAATATTGTGTTACATGTGCACGTATTAAGTTACTAGGTAACGGTCTCAAATCACTACACCAGAGAACACAGGCTTTCCCAAAGATAATAACATGAGCAGTCAAGCATAACAACATCCATTACATGACAACATGCACATAAAATGCTGAAAGCAACAAAGAAAAACAAATAAAATAAATACATAAAAAAAGTGTACTTGCCATTTATAAATATGTAAGGAAAGATGTGAGTAGCCTGTGTGGGCTCGCGCTAGCTAACGACACGGCTATTCGTTAGCTCGCTCTTCTCTTTTTACCTCAACAAAACAACAACCGAAGCAGATTATACTCAGTTTCAAGGATATCATAGCTCTTTAGTTTCGTGCCATAACGCGTTGCTAAACGGCATTTTTTTCTCTTTTTTTCGAATGACGACTTGCTACGTAAAAATGCAAGGCGGCGTTGACGGTTTCACAGCAGTCCTCGGATTTGACAGGTTGTTAATGGAACCGAACTTGACTTCGGACGCGAAAATAAACAAAGGGTTTAGCCAATGAGAGAGCAGCATTTGCTGAGACGAGGCGGTATGAAGGCGGGACGTATGTGGCAGCAGCTACCAGCAAAAAAAATACACAGTGCGTCTGCAATGAAAACAGTTTTTTTTCCCACTCTAGTATTTACGGTTCCCTATGCGGCAAATAAATGCCAATAATCCGGGCGCGTTATTGACGCTCGCACGTGCGATAGATTTAAGCCACGCGAGGAAAAAGGAAGAACTCGCGCGCACGAAATCTACTGCACATGCAATAAAACTCTCGCGCAACTGCCGTGCGAGCAAAATCATTCTTCAAACTTTTCTACAGCGAACACCTTTTAATTTTTTTCAGTCGTGGGTTGGGCACTTGCTGTTTTGTCTGTAACCGTAAATATTGGTTATTCTCACTGATCTATATATATATATATATATATATATATATATATATATATATATATATAGTTTTCCTCAGGTGGTCTCCCATCCAGCTCAGCCCTTCTTAGCTTCAGTGGGCAACCGGTCTTGAGCTACAGGGTGATGGAGCTGCTGACTATGCTTTTGTTTGACAGCAATGATGTAAAAAGAGTCATCTGAAAAGTATCCTGTGAAAAAGTCTAAAATGCCCCTGGTGTGGTAAACTACAGCTATTAATTACAATTTAGGCACAGTTCAGGCCTAAAGGCATAGCTGTGGGTGACGTGTAGGTAGGGAACGCAAAATAAAACAATCAACCACTCATATTGACAAGACAGCAACATCCAGGCTGATAACAAAATATTTTTTCTTTAAAATGTTTATATTGCCCCGCGACCCTGTACACAGGATAAGCGGTTGACAATGGATGGATGGATGGATGTTTATATTGCATGCTTATTTATGTACTCTAATTTACTTTTTTTTTTTACTAAAGTGACATACATTATGCAAACTAAAGACAGTCACCATAGCAACTTGAAATCAATGGTTTAAAGTCACCAAGACACAGACACGTTTTATCCTCCTGTTACTAAGGCTATGATTTATTTTCCTGGTCTCACAGCCTTTCAATTAATTATAAAGTGTCTTACAACTGCAAAGACACAAGTCAGATTGTATATTATATTATATATAAATAGCAGTTCTTAAAGTTCTATAGTTACATCACAGGAATGCAACAATTAGCTGGTCAACTTAATATTTTAAAGTGTCTGGCAATGATACACAGTACTTACAAACATTATATAAAATTACATCAGCCCTATTATATGAAGAATTAGCAACAAATAAATTAATAATGACTAATATGCAGTGTCCTTTGATGAAGCCTTGGCTCTCCTGAAGAACCGGTAAGTTTATGGTTCTTCAAAATAAAAGGGAGCCAATAACAACTAACTTCCTGGAAAAGGGAATAACCAATGATATTTCAGGTTACAGACAAAACAGCAAGTGCCCACCCCACAACTGACAAAATTAAAAGGTGTTAGCTCCAGCAAACTGCCTTTTAAATTATGAAAAGACATTTTAATAGCCTGTTCAGTCAGGAAGGTCCAGAGACCTCAAAACAATTAAGCCAACTTCAATGTATAATAAATGTCTAAACTCATTTTATTGTATTCACATTCATTCCCCTTATGACTTTACAAATGTGAAGAGTTTTGCAACTATACAGCCTATTACTAAATACAACATTGTCTTAAAACAGGCAAAACCATTAAATTAGAGCTGTTGATTTCAGATTGACCATGTCATGATTGCAATACATTCTTTAAATTGAAGTCTTTTTCTGCAGTGGCATGTTACTGTCCTGTCCTCCTGGAGACTGTGAACTCTCGTTGTAGCTATGGAACAGACAGGTGGTTAGGGAGGGATATTTCTTCAGCACACGCTGGAAAGAAATCTACTGTTGACAACCTTTTCTTAAACTTCACAGTTTTGAATCCAACCCAGCCACCCTTATAGAGTAATTGAGTGGAAAAAGAGACAAAGACACGAGAATGCCATATTACACAGTGCCAATTGTACAACAATGCCGTTTAAGCCATTACAATGCAAAATAATGCACTACCCCAATTCTGAAAAAGTTGGGACAGTATGGAAAATGCTAATAAAAACAAAATTAAGTGATTTGTAAATTCTATTCAACCTGTGCTATATTTTAGGACAGCAGCAATCCACATACCAGATTACAAGTGCATGGCTCCATAAGCAATGTGTGTGGGTGATAGATTGGCCTTCCAAGAATGTGTGGTGCATTATAGAGCACTCAATAAGGGAATGAAGGCCCTGTACAGTTGTACAGCTGAAGACCTGCATAATGAATGAATGGGGGAAAATTCTGCTTGCTAAACATCACAAACTTGAGTCTTCACTGCCCAAACATTCAAAGGCATATTTTACCAAATAATGAAAATTCTCTCATCATTTACTCACACTCATACCATCCCAGATGTGTATGACTTTCTTTCTTCAGCAGAATACAAAGACCTTTAGAAATATATCTCAGATCTGTAGGTCCATTCAATGCAAGTAAACGGTGACCAAAAATGTGAAGCTCCAAAAGGGACATAAAAGCAGCATAAAAGCAATCCATATGCAGTGGTGACTGAGTAAAGTAGCCAAAAACTTTAATCAAGTAAAAGTACAATTACTTTTAAAAAAAATACTCAAGTTGAAGTAAAAGTATCCAATAAAAAGAATACTCAAGTAGTGAGTAACTATATTTACTTTCACATACAACATAATGGGTGTTTACTCTCCTGTATTCCTGTACATGATACACATTTCACATGCATTACAGAATGATTATTAATAATAGTAATACGTTTATTAATATTATTGTCAATAATGGAAATTGCCATCATTCATCACTATGTTGTTCCAGACCCATATGACTTCTTTCTTACATGCATCAAATTAAAGGGATAGTTCACCAAAAAATTTAAATGCTCACATTTTCTCACCCTTATGCCATCCCAGATGTGTATGACTTTCTTTCTTCTGCAGAACACAGTTGAAGATTTTTAGAAGAATATCTCAGCTCTGTTGGTCCATTCAATGCAAGTAAATGTGACCAGAACTTTTAAGCTCCAAAAAGCACATAGAGGCAGCATAAAAGTAATTCATATACCTCCAGTGATTTTAAGAAGCAATATGATAGATGGGTGAGAAACATATAAATATCTATAACTTTATAATATATGAAGTCATTCTTTACCATTAATTCTCCTCCCTGCCCTGTAGGTGGCGATATGTACAAAGAATTGGATCACCAAAAACACAAGAAGAATGTGAAAGTGGAGTTTATTAATAAAAAAGGATTTAAATATTTATCTGTTTCTCGCCCACCCATCAAATCCCTTCTGAAGACATGCATTGAACCAGTGTCATTTGAATTCCTTTAATGCTCCCTTTATGTGCTTTATGAGCTTCTACTTTTTGGTACCCATTCACTTGCATTCTTTGAACCAATAGGGCGGAGATATTCTACAAAAAATATTTGTGTTCAGCAGAAGAAGAAAAAAACACATCTGGGATGTCAGGAGGGTGAGTAAATGCTGTGAGAATTTTCATTTTTGGGAAAATTATTCCTTTAAGGAAATGTTAGACATAATACTAACCTTAATCATCATTTACTTTCACTGCATGTTTTTCCCCCTCCATATTTTTAAAGGGAATGGTGACTGAGACTGTCAGTCTCTAACATTCTGTCTAATATTTTTAGATTTCCTCAAAACACATAGTCACACAGGTTTGGAACAACATCAGGGCAGGGAAAAGAGGATATAATATTAAATAAAGGCTGAAATATCACTTAAAGGATGCCTTTTCTTTTAAACCTTTTTCTAGTAATTATTATGGTGAAAAACATGAACAATATCACACATTCTCAAATGATATATAATGTATAATTACACTGAAGCAAGATCATGGTTTATTCATGCCTTTGTGTCGTTATTTCACAGCTTTATACATCCTGCCTGAATTTAGTTCAGTGTAGTTCCAGCATTTTCAGTGTCGAAAGAATTTAGATAATTAGTTCTGAACTCTAGGAGTAAATTGCACCTTATCTCTGTGTTTGGAAGCGTGTTGTCCATAAGACAAAGCCTCCCACACCTGTCAAAATCTGTGCATGTGTCACAATCGCACTTAATGCGGTTGTTTACAATGTACACTGTAGGCACTGATATAAAAATTTAAACTTAGAAACTGAGGTCTTAGAGCCCACAGTTACAGATTCATGCTGAAAATGAATGAGTAATCACCATGACACAGACAAGCCCACATTAACACAATCACTCAAATTTACCTCATAGTGTTTTCTTAAGTTGGAGCTGCAATTTTAATCTTGAAATATATTCTTGTATTGGTGTAAAATGAAGGCATTTGTGAGGTGAAGAAATGTTTGTTTTTCAGGCTTGCTGCTGTGGAGTTGAACGCAATTGAGTGACAGTGTGCAGCTGTGTGAATTTGTTGTGAATGCAACGACAGGAACGTTACCCATCGTAATGAAGTAAAAGTACATTTTTCATCAGAAATTTACTTGAATAAGAGTGAAAAGTACCCACCATAAAACAGTCATAAAAGTATTTTTTTTTTTCCCAAAACGTTACTCAAGTAAATGTAGCACGAACCTATCCACCTCTGTCCATACGACTCCAGTGGATTAATCCATACCTTCTGAAGCTATATGTGTGGGTGAGAAACAGATCAATATTTATGTCCTTTTTACTATAAATTCTTATCCCTGCCCTGTAGGTGGTGATATGCATGAAGAATGCAAATTGCCAAAAACAAAAGAATGTGAAAGTGGAGATTTATAGTTAATACTTAAATATTGATCTGTTTCTCATCCAAACCTATCATATCGCTAGTGAGTCAGTAAGTCATTAATTAAACCCCTGGAGTCATGGATTACTTTTATGCTGCCTTTACATGCTTTCTGGCCACCATTCACTTGTAATGGACCAACAGAGTGGAGATATTTTTCTAAAAATCTTCATTTGTGTTCAGCAGAACAAAGAATGTCTTGAGGCATTGCTGGCACAGCATGAGGGTGAGAAAATGATGAGAGAATTTACATTTTGGGGTGAACTATCCCTTTAATAAGTGCCTTTAGAAGAAAATGATGTTACACAGTTGTAAACACTTGACTGTCTGAACTGTTTTGGAGCCTGTTGCAATCATGTGGTTTTAAATGATTAATATATATATATATATATATATATATATATATATATATATATATATATATATATATATTTGTGGCAGTGGTCAAGCTCGTCGGGAGAAAAGCGGTAAGGCTCTCACCTGAGCTAAATTATGTCTAACACCTGTCTCTAATTACAGTAGAGCGAGGAGAGCGGATAAAAAGCCAGCAGCCACAGAGCAGAGGGAGACGGACGTACAGCAACTCAGCGTTCCTGTGCTTACGTGTGTGTGTGTGTGTGTGTATGGTTGCACATTATAAAGAACCATTAAAAGACTTACCTTGTGCCAGATCCCCAGTTTCCCTGTCCTCCTTGAGAAGGTCGTTACACTGGTGCCGAAACCCGGGAAAAATTGATGATGGAACAGAGTCGCCCCATAGAGTCCTCCCAGCTGACGGAAGTCCTCCAGTCCCTCGCTACACTCCATCAGAGCCACCAACAATCCCTGCTTGAGCTCCGGCAAGACCAGGATCGTCGGTTCTTCGAGATCATGCGGGCTCAAGCAGAGGACCGGCACGCCATCCGGAGCCTCCTCAGCCAGGAGGCCGCTCCAGCCGCAGCCGCGACCCCGGACACCCGCGCCACATTGCCCCCACCCGCGTTACAGAAGATGGGGCCGGCAGATGACCCAGAAGCATTCATCGACCTGTTCGAACGAACGGCGGAGGTTTGGGGGTGGCCCCAAGACCAGTGGGCAGCCCGGCTAGTCCCTCTCTTGTCCGGGGAAGCACAGCTCGCGGCGCAACAACTGCCGGCAACAAGCCTCCTGGTTTATCCCGATCTGAGGAAGGCCATCTTGCAACGGGTTGGTCGAAGCCCGGAAGAAAGTCGCCAGCTCTTCCGGGCCTTGAAGCTTGATAAGTCCGACCGCCCGTTTGCATTCGCCCAGCAGCTCCGTGATGCTTGTCGGAGGTGGCTGCTCTCGAGGGACCGCGGCGTCGAGGAACTAATCGACCAGGTGGTACTGGAGCAGTTTGTTCAGCGTTTGCCCCAGAAGACGGCCGAGTGGGTCCAGTGCCACCGCCCGGCATCGCTGGAGGAAGCCGTCCGACTCGCGGAGGACCACATGGCGGCGATTCCGAGGGCGGATGAGCCCTCTCTGTCTGTCTCCCCTTTCCCTGTGTCTTCCCCTGTTTTTTTCCCTCCCCTCTTCCCTCTCGCTCTGCTCTCTCCCCAGGGTCCGTTCCTGCCCCCCGCAGGCGTGGAGCGTTCGCGCGCCCAGCTCCCCGGTCTTGGGAACGCCCACCAAGCCCTTCTCCATCCTTCAGCCGCTCTCCTCCTCAGGTGGGGGCGCCCGCCAGCACGGGTGCGGCCGCAGCGTCTGGGCCGGTCTGCTGGAGGTGCGGAGACCCGGACCACTTCCGGGATCAGTGCCCGCTGATGGAAATAGGGGCGGTGGTACGGGTCTCCGATGCTCCACAGGCTGCCCCCGATCGGGCTGGAGCGTACCGGATTCCGGTAAGAATCCAGGGGGTACATACCAAGCTTTGTTGGATACCGGCTGTAACCAGACCACCATCCACCAACGCTTGGTTCAACCCGGGGCTTTGGGCTCAGCTAAACTGGTGAGGGTAAGGTGTGTACACGGGGATATTCACAAATATCCCGTGGTGACTCTGGCGATCAAATTCAGGGGAGAAAAACATAGTGTAGAGGCAGCGGTTAGTCCCCGCCTCACCCATCCGCTAATTTTGGGTACGGATTGGCCGAATTTTAGAAAGTTATTGGAGGGAGTTTGTGCGGATGGGTCCTGCGCGAGAGTGAAGGGGTGTGTGATGTGCGATGCTTTGGCGGGGGAGGCGGAGCCAGGGCCGTCCTCGACTGCTCCGAGTGACGTGGGAAGGGGCGAGGTGGACGCTCCTCCTCTCCGGGAATTCCCGGAGGGGACTTCCCCTTGGAGCAGTCGCGGGATGATACCCTTAAGCACGCCTTTGACCAAGTGAGAGTAATCGATGGTCAACAACTCCGGCCGGGTGTCGCCGTCTCATATCCGTATTTTTCGCTTATTAAAGATCGCTTATACAGGGTGACGCAGGACGCCCAAACAAAGGAGGAAGTAACACAATTATTGATTCCACGGAGCCGTCGGGAAATGGTTTTCCAGGCGGCTCACTATAATCCTATGGCCGGTCACCTAGGGGAACGAAAAACACTTCTCCGTCTAATAGCCCGCTTCTATTGGCCGGGCATTGGCGGTGACGTCCGCAGGTGGTGTGCGGCGTGCCGCGAATGTCAGCTGGTAAACCCACCGGCCACCCCAAAAGCGCCTTTGCGCCCTCTACCATTAATCGAGGTCCCCTTCGAAAGAATTGGGATGGACCTCGTCGGGCCATTAGAACGGTCAGCACGCGGACATCGCTTCGTGTTAGTCCTAGTGGATTACGCGACGCGATATCCGGAAGCAGTGCCTCTGAGCAACATCTCCGCACGTAGTGTTGCAGGGGCACTCTTCAAGATAATCTCCCGGGTGGGGATTCCGAAAGAAATCCTCACCGATCAAGGCACAACTTTTATGTCACGGACACTTCGCGAACTTTACGAGCTCTTGGGCATTAAATCGATTCGCACTAGCGTTTACCATCCTCAGACAGATGGCCTAGTGGAACGGTTTAATAAAACGCTCAAAAACATGATTCGTAAATTCGTGCACGATGACGCTAGAAATTGGGATAAGTGGCTAGACCCCCTGTTATTTGCGGTACGAGAGGTCCCGCAAGCCTCCACCGGGTTCTCCCCGTTTGAGCTGCTGTACGGGCGACGCCCCCGCGGTGTCCTCGATGTCATCCGTGAAAATTGGGAGGAGGGACCTTCTAATGCCAAAAATGAAATTCAATACGTTCTTGATCTTCGAGCAAAGCTCCACACACTGGGGCGATTAACACAAGAGCATTTGCTCCAAGCTCAAGAACGCCAACGCCGGCTGTATGACAGGGGTGCTCGGCTACGGGAATTTGCACCGGGAGACAAGGTACTCGTATTACTCCCAACATCGAGCTCTAAATTACTCGCCAAGTGGCAAGGACCCTTTGAGGTCACACGACGAGTGGGGGATCTCGATTATGAGGTTATACGTACCGATAGAGGGGGCGCGCGTCAAATCTATCACCTCAACCTCCTGAAATTGTGGAGGGAGGAGGCGGCCTCTGTGACGTTGGCCACGGTAGTTCCGGAGAGGGCGGAGCTCGGACCGGAGATAAACAAAGACTACAATCTCAACACTCCGGTCACTTGTGGAGACCAACTCTCACCGCGGCAGCTCACAGAGGTTTCTGAGTTACAAAAGGAGTTTGCGGACGTGTTTTCCCCTCTCCCGGGCCGTACAAACCTCATACAGCACCACATCGAGACCGAACCGGGCGCGGTGGTGCGTTGCCGCCCCTATCGCTTACCCGAACATAGAAAGAAAATCGTTCGGGAAGAATTAGATGCAATGCTTGATATGGGCGTAATAGAGGAATCCCACAGTGATTGGTCCAGCCCGGTTGTTCTTGTTCCTAAGAGTGATGGGTCTGTTCGGTTCTGTGTGGATTACAGAAAAGTCAACGCGGTGTCTAAATTTGACGCGTACCCAATGCCCCGTGTTGATGAACTGCTCGATCGGTTAGGTACTGCTCGATTTTACTCGACCCTGGATTTAACAAAGGGTTATTGGCAGATCCCCTTGACACCAATGTCCCGCGAGAAAACAGCCTTCACCACGCCGTTTGGATTACACCAATTCGTAACGCTTCCTTTCGGTTTGTTTGGGGCACCAGCCACGTTTCAGCGACTCATGGATCGGATCCTCAGACCGCATACCGCGTACGCCGCTGCTTATCTAGATGATATCATCATTTATAGCAATGATTGGCAGCGGCACATGCAACATCTGAGGGCCGTCCTGAGATCGCTGCGGCGGGCGGGGCTCACAGCAAACCCTAAGAAGTGCGCGGTTGGGCGTGTGGAGGTACGGTATCTGGGGTTCCACTTGGGTCATGGCCAGGTGCGTCCCCAAATTGATAAGACCGCGGCGATTGCGACTTGCCCTAGACCTAAGACCAAAAAGGGGGTGAGGCAGTTCCTGGGGCTGGCTGGCTATTACAGGAGATTCGTGCCTAATTATTCGGACGTCACCAGCCCGCTGACTGACCTCACTAAAAAGGGGGCTCCAGATCCGGTCCAGTGGTCGGAGCAGTGCCAACAGGCGTTTACGCAGATTAAAGCTGCACTTTGTGGGGGGCCGCTTTTGCATGCACCTGACTTCTCTCTCCCTTTTCTATTACAGACGGACGCTTCAGACAGAGGGCTGGGGGCCGTACTCTCGCAGCTGGTGGAGGGGGAGGAGCGCCCGGTGCTGTACATTAGCCGGAAGCTCTCCTTAAGGGAGACTAAGTACAGCACCGTGGAGAAGGAGTGTCTGGCCATCAAGTGGGCGGTCCTCACCCTCCGGTACTACCTGCTGGGGCGGGCCTTCACCCTCTGCTCGGACCATGCCCCACTGCAGTGGCTCCACCGCATGAAAGATACTAACGCCCGGATCACCCGTTGGTATCTGGCCCTCCAGCCTTTTAAGTTCAAGGTGGTCCACAGACCGGGGGTGCAGATGGCTGCCGCTGACTTCCTCTCCAGAAATGGGGGGAGTGGTAGGCAGGCCGGATGACGCCCCGGCCTGAGTCGGGCGGTGGGGGTATGTGGCAGCGGGGGCGTGGTCAAGCGCCCGTCCGGGAGAGAAAAGCGGTAAGGGCGCTCTCACCTGAGCTAAATTATGTCTAACACCTGTCTCTAATTACAGTAGAGCGAGGAGAGCGGATAAAAAGCCAGCAGCCACAGAGCAGAGGGAGACGGACGTACAGCAACTCAGCGTTCCTGTGCTTACGTGTGTGTGTGTGTGTGTGTATGGTTGCACATTATAAAGAACCATTAAAAGACTTACCTTGTGCCAGATCCCCAGTTTCCCTGTCCTCCTTGAGAAGGTCGTTACAATATTATACACCTTTGATTGCAGTAAAACAATTAAAATAGAGGAAATATCTAATTATTAAATACAGATTTTCCTCCAAAAAGCATTGGCCATAATTATTGACCTCTCTTTGCCAAGATTTCAGCTCTGAGTCTTCTACTATAATGCCTAATGAGGTTGGAGAACACCTGGAAGGGATCTGAGACCAATCCTCCATACAGAATCTCTCCAGATCCTTCAAATTCAGAGGACCATGTTGGAGGACTCTCCTCTTTAGTTCACCCCACAGGTTTCTATGGGGTTCAGGTACGGGAACTGGGAAGGACATGGCAGAACCTTGAATTTGTGGTCAGTGAACCATTTTTTTTTGTTGAGTTTGATGTTTGTTTTGGATCATTGTCCTGCTGGAAGATCCCATTGTAAGCTTTCTGGCAGAGGCAGCCAGGTTTATGGCTTATATATGTATAGAGTCTGTGATGCCATGTATCCAAACAAGATTCCCAGGACCTCAGGCAGAAAAACAGCCCCACAGCATTAAAGATCCAGCACCACATTTAACCGTGGGCATTGGGTACTTCATTTCTGTGTGCGCCAAACCCATCTCTGGGTTTTTTCTTTTTCATCTGTCCATAGAACCTGGTCGCATTTGAAGTTCCAGTAGTGTCTGGCAAACTGAAGACGCTTGAGTTTGTTGTTGGATGAGATCAGAGGCTTTTTTTCTTGAAATTCTCCCAAACAACTTGTGGTAATGTAGGTGACGTCTGATATTTTTTATGAGACTTTCTGACCCCAAGACCCAACAAATTCCTGCAATTCTCCAGCTGTGATCCTTGGAGAATTTTTGGCCACTTGAACCACAATCCTCACTGTGCATGGATACAATATAGACACACGTCCTTTTCCAGGCCAATTCTAAACATCTCCAGTTGATTGGAACATGTTAATTATTGCCCTTATGGTGGAAATGGGTATTTTCAATGCTTTGGCAATTTTATTTTAGCCACTTCCTATTTTGTGAAGCTCAACAACCTGTTGCCTCACATCAGAACTATATTATTTAGTCTAACCCACTGTGATTGATGACTAGTAATGATAGTGTCTGTCGCTTTTAAAGCATTATATTAGAAGATGTGGAACTAAACCATTTATAAGCCAAAGATCAAGGACGTCTTTGTGAAAAGTCATACCAGACACAAATGTATTGTTACTCAAACACCTGCTTCAAACTCACCCTTGCTAATATTATTCTTTGGAAGTGACGATTTTGCTGTAGAATCGTTGAAACTGCTACATGCATCTCGGTAAAGATGTCCGGTCTGTATAAGTATAACTACATTTTGGGCTATCCCTCTGTTTCATCACTCATTATGTTGCTGTTTTGCTTTGTAGAGATGACACAAAACCTGAATCATAAATTCGCTTGAGATCGTGACATTGTCTTGTGATGCTCCAGTGCGGAAGTTTGCAGAGCAGCACAAACTTCCTCTACATCAATGGCCAGATGTGGACTTAAGCGCACATTTTGATGTGGGTGTGGTGGTGGTGTCCTGTTTAATTAAGGAGAACATCGTTAACAAAATGCCATATTAAGTTATGAGGACTCGCATAATGAGCTTGAGGTCGGTGACTGAGTACAATGTTTGGGTGCAGAATCAATGTACAGATTTTGTCTGATGTAGTCAGTGAGCTTGTGTTCAAAACAATTCGAACATTTACATTTATTCATTTGGCAGACGCTTTTATCCAAAGCGACTTACAAAAGAGGAAGAACATCAGCGAATCAACTTAGGGAGACAGCTACAAAAAGTGCCATATTACAAAGTTTCACTATCATCATAATAGTATACAAAACAGATTTAAGTGCAACAAGAAATGTAAATATATATATATATATATATATATATATATATATATATATATATATATATATATATATATATATATATATATTTATTTATTTATTTTAGTGACCGGTTAAGTGCTTTTGGAAAAGATGTGTTTTTAGCCGGTTTTTGAAGATAGAGAGTGAGTTAGCTTCCCGGATTAAGTTGGGAAGGTCATTCCACCACCGTGGTATGATGAAACTGAAAGTCCGGGAAAGTGTTTTGGTGCCTCTTTGTTTTGGTACGACAAGGCGACGTTCCTTAGCCGACCGCAGGCTTCTGGTGAGAACGTAGCTCTGCATAAATGTTTTTAGGTATGCTGGAGCAGCATGAACTAATAAATATTTGGTATGATTCTGAATGTGCACTTTAGTCTGCTCCAAACTTCCATACAGTGCTATAGTGACCGTGTCAAGGGAGTAACTATAATGCAAATAAAACCCAAGAGTAAATATAAATGTGCATAGTAGGACTAACAGACTAATATCTTAATATTAAAACATAATTCTTTCCTGCAATGTATTTCACAGTATTCCATTTGATGTTGGCCCCATTCTCCAACAAGAGCTGCAGGTTCTAGTTTTTCTTGAAATATTGGCTTACATTTTATTTTTGTCACTAAAATCCAGACAGTATTCCAAGATTATTTATTTTCACTGTAATATATATATACACACACACAGTATCTCACAAAAGTGAGTAGACCCCTCACATTTTTGTAAATATTTGATTATATCTTTTCATGTGACAATACTGAAGAAATGACACTTTGCTGCAATGTAAAGTAGTGAGTGTACAGCTTGTATAACTGTAAATTGGCTGTCCCCTCAAAATAACTCAACACACAGCCATTAATGTCTAAACCGCTGGCAACAAAAGTGAGTACACCCCTAAGTGAAAATGTCCAAATTGGGCCCAAAGTGTCAATATTTTGTGTGGCCACCATTATTTTCCAGCACTGCTTTAACCCTCTTGGGCATGGAGTTCACCAGAGCTTCACAGGTTGCCACTGGAGTCCTCTTCCATTCGTCCATGATGACATCACGGAGCTGGTGGATGTTAGAGACCTTGTTCTCCTCCACCTTCTGTTTGAGGATGCTCAATGGGGTTTAGGTCTGGAGACATGCTTGGCCAGTCCATCACCTTCACCCTCAGCTTCTTTAGCAAGGCAGTGGTCGTCTTGGAGGTGTGTTTGGGTCGTAATTATGCTGGAATACTGCCCTGCGGCCCAGTCTCCGAAGGGAGGGGCTCATGCTCTGCTTCAGTATGTCACAGTACATGTTGGCATTCATGGTTCCCTCAATGTACTGTAGCTCCCCAGAGCCGGCAGCACTCATGCAGCCCCAGACCATGACACTCCCACCACCACACACGCTTGACACCATCTGAACCAAATAAGTTTCAAGTCTTGGTCTCATCAGACCACAGGACATGGTTCCAGTAATCCATGTCCTTAGTCTGCTTGTCTTCAGCATACTGTTTGCGGGCTTTCTTGTGCATCATCTTTAGAAGAGGCTTCCTTCTGGGATGAAATCCATGCAGACCATGGTCTGAGCACTGACAGGCTGACCCCCCACCCCTTCAACCTTTGGATATGACGCTGAGCATGTGCACTCAACTTCTTTGGTCGACCATGGCGAGGCCTGTTCTGAGTTTAACCTGTCCTGTTAAACCGCTGTATGGTCTTGGCCACCGTGCTGCAGCTTAGTGTCAGGGTCTTGGCAATCTTCTTATAGCCTAGGCCATCTTTATGTAGAGCAAAACTTTTTTTTTTCTGGTTGCATAAAAACATGTAAACACTTTGTTTAATGATGATTAAAATACAAATGATGAACATTTACATACTTCTTAGAATCTTACCCTTAATCCAATAGCTTGACATAGTCGATCAATGTGGTCACAACTGTGCTCTTCCCATGTTATACTGGGCATTCTGGAACTGGTTTTGGGAGCTGAAGATAATAATTAAGAGTAGACGATTGTATAATGTAGTTTGTCTGTTTGAAGATCCTTTTCACACAGGTGGTCTTAAGGGTGCTTTAGAATTTGCAGAGGTCATTACACTAAAGGTTGCACCATTTTTAAGTTGCTCCTTTCTATTTGCTATCTTTTCTGGAAGGTGTCTTAAACAGTTACAAACATAATCCATGTGAATGCCATTAATTAAAAAAATGGTGCTGATACAGTGAAAATAAATAATCTTGGAATACTGTCTGGATTTTAGTGACAAAAATAAAATGTAAGCCAATATTTCAAGAAAAACTAGAACCTGCAGCTCTTGTTGGAGAATGGGGCCAACATCAAATGGAATACTGTGAAATATATTGCAGGAAAGAATTATGTTTTAATATTAAGATATTAGTCTGTTAGTCCTACTATGCACATTTATATTTACTCTTGGGTTTTATTTGCATTATAGTTACTCCCTTGACACGGTCACTATAGCACTGTATGGAAGTTTGGAGCAGACTAAAGTGCACATTCAGAATCATACCAAATATTTATTAGTTCATGCTGCTCCAGCATACCTAAAAACATTTATGCAGAGCTACGTTCCCACCAGAAGCCTGCGGTCGGCTAAGGAACGTCGCCTTGTCGTACCAAAACAAAGAGGCACCAAAACACTTTCCCGGACTTTCAGTTTCATCATACCACGGTGGTGGAATGACCTTCCCAACTTAATCCGGGAAGCTAACTCACTCTCTATCTTCAAAAACCGGCTAAAAACACATCTTTTCCAAAAGCACTTAACCGGTCACTAAAAATAAATAAATAAATATATATATATATATATATATATATATATATATATATATATATATATATATATATATATATATATATATATATTTACATTTCTTGTTGCACATGTTCCTCATATTGTTCCTCATAACTTAATATGGCATTTTGTTAACGATGTTCTCCTTAATTAAACAGGACACCACCACCACACCCACATCAAAATGTGCGCTTAAGTCCACATCTGGCCATTGATGTAGAGGAAGTTTGTGCTGCTCTGCAAACTTCCGCACTGGAGCATCACAAGACAATGTCACGATCTCAAGCGAATTTATGATTCAGGTTTTGTGTCATCTCTACAAAGCAAAACAGCAACATAATGAGTGATGAAACAGAGGGATAGCCCAAAATGTAGTTATACTTATACAGACCGGACATATTTACAGAGATGCATGTAGCAGTTTCAACGATTCTACAGCAAAATCGTCACTTCCAAAGAATAATATTAGCAAGGGTGAGTTTGAAGCAGGTGTTTGAGTAACAATACATTTGTGTCTGGTATGACTTTTCACAAAGACGTCCTTGATCTTTGGCTTATAAATGGTTTAGTTCCACATCTTCTAATATAATGCTTTAAAAGCGACAGACACTATCATTATAGCCACCTCCACCTTAATTACAGAAATGTCACGCATTGATTAAAGGATCAACACGAAGAGTCCCAGTAGAGTAAATGTAACATTTCATAAACTCAGTCAAGACTGTCCAGTCATTTTTCACAGTTAGGGGCCCACATTATGTCCATTATAATAATCAGTTTTACTAAACCAGATTAATGTTGCAATGTTATTGAGAAGCGTTATGCATGCACGCGCTTATTGAAGGTGGCGTCATTTCCCGATTTTCGCTTAACTAAAAAAAATCCTTTAATAATCCCCTAATATGATGAACATATGTCTTCAATTTCTGAGTTCAAATTAATTGTGATATTTTTTTTCTAGGGCTTCAGTAAAAATGTGGTGCAACCACTGATCTATATAACTGGATTGCTCATAGAATTCTAAACTGCCAGCAGTAGGTGAAGCTACCGGAAGTGCTCTGGCGGCCATCTTACTATTTCCTACCGACAGAGGGCATCGTGGCATGTGCAGCGTTTAACCGCGAAACAACACTCACTTAAGGATGCGGCTAAAGTGCCCTCAGGTTGTAATTTATGACTATGTACATATTAAGCACACATTAGTCGTTATCCCCATGTAGAGTGGGCATAACGATCATAATCTTTAATAATCAACAGTAAAAATACAACACCAAAGTGTATTAATACCCCTTTTAAAAGCAAAGTTATCCATCTGCAGATTGTTACAGGATGCAATGTTTCTCTGCCTTCGTAGTTTAAATCTGTTGATGCTCATTATTCATAATGTTGACAAATTATACAACTGCGTAATTTCCAACATTATTAACCATTTTTGACTAGATTATATAGTAAATGTGAACTAATTTGGGGGCATGCACATCAACAAGTTTTAAAGTTGTTAATAAAACGACTAGCTTTGTGTTGATAATGTAACTAGACAGTACCTCTTCAGAATAAATCCAGAAGAATCAAATATAAAACGTAGTATACACAAGTTCATATATAGTATATATATATATATACACACACACACACACACACACATAAATTAATTTACCTTTACTTAATGGAATTATCCATTTGCATTCATTTCTGGAATATGTACATACCAGCTTGTGAGAATTTTATTATTTCAACAATCCCCTGATCTTTTAAATCATAATTAGAATTAAGTTTATTGACATATGCACACAAGGAAATCATACATATTTATTTGTTCAATAACAAAAGCTTCCAAGTACACACATAAATTGACTTAAACTGAACAATACAATAAAAATTTGCAGATATGTGGGAACAAATCTGCTAATGGATTTAACAACAATCCCACATTATTCAGCTTTCAAAAGAATGGTAGCAAGACATGCCATCAGAGCTAGTGGCAACAGTTCCCCACTGGATAGCACAGTGACACTGGAGGCAACATCTTCTGATATGTTCAGCCTGAAACAGAAGACTCAGAGAAAAACATCACTGTATGTCGTCCCAGCTTGTCCATGTTCAAAGAGGCTGTGGTGGGGTACATAGCAGGCTTTGCAGTTAAAACAACTATGAAGATGATTCTGTGCACTACCTGTTTATCAGCACTCAGTGTCGAGAGCTCTTCCCAAGATGAACAATAATCGACATGAAGTCCTGAGGTGGATTTATAAGACCGTCAGACAGCGTCCTGAAAGTCTGCAAGACAGCTGAGAGATTTCTTCAACAGCACACACTCACAAGGCCCATCTCTGTCCCCACAAAGGTTCTGGATCTCCATGGTGGTTCTGCATTCAAGGAACTTGAGGCACACATGTACAACAATCACATCTTCATACTCAGTGCATTGCAGAAAGCTGCACAAACATCAGGCTCCACTTCATTGCCAAGGAAACATGTGCTGCATCACACTCCAAACGGCTTAAGAAAACTCTGGGCAAGCTTGAACTGCAAAATAGAAGAAAAAAGAAAAGTTTGATATAAAGATCAGGAGCCGGTTGCACCAGCTATACAAAAGTTTAAACTTAGCTTAGTTGTGGCGTAAATGAGCATGAAGTCACAATTTACGCACTACTAAATAATTGAGCATTGCACCATTAAACTTCAGTACGACGTAACCATAAGTATAAACTAAATATTTACGGAAGACTCCGAGCAGGAGTAACTGATGGAATAAAAAAGCAGACTGATATTTTATGACATCAATAAGCTCATGCATAACAGGCATCAATCAAATAATTGTGATTATGACAATTAATTGCCTGTTTTAGGTGTTTCATAAATATGATGAATAATTACCATACAAACTAACTAATTCATTTATACAATTTTTTACAAGCTTGAGTCATATAATAAAATAAGGGTATGATTTCCTTTTCAGGCTGCAAAAACATATGAATGACAGTCAAATATAAAAGTATAAAATGTTAATTAAAATAATATCTTAATTATCAAAATATGTCTCTCAAGGGAGCTGCTCTTGTGACCTCTACGTAAGCAAACAAGGTTTGTACTTCAACCGCAACAAAATCAAATTGAAGTTCACGGCTTTTTAATACTTCTGTGTACAAATATGAAGGCTGCTTATTGGATCAATGCAGGTAAACGTCATAGTATGCGACTACGCATCACTTTACGGAGAGTTTACGAATTACTAGTTAAGACTTGCCTTAAGAACAGGTGGAGCAACCAAATTTAGCACCGACTTAGTTGCAAACTAACTAGTAGTTACGAAGCCTTGAACTTTATACCCCAACTTAAGACCTTACGCACAGCTATTTATTTACTCAACCTCATGTCCTTCCAAACCTGTATGACTTTTTCTGTGGAACACAAAAGATGACATTTTAAAAAATGTTTTTGTCCATATAATGAAAGCTGTTGGTGACCAAAACAAGCTATTTTGCTCACCATTTACTTTCCTTATATGGAATACAAAATACATTTTTGGGGGTTCTGCAAAAGAAAATCACATGGATTTGGAAGGACATGAGGTTGAGTATATGATGACAGAATTTACATATTTGGGTCAACTTTTCTATTAATATTAAATGTTATAACTATCTGAAACAGTAATTTTATGAGACTTATATTGCATGTTGCAAAAGTATCTTCATTGCAAATAAAAACAGATAGTATAATATGTTTTACTCTGTCAGCCTGGCTTCACTGAAGAGCTGTTTTAACAATGTCTCCTCATACAGCTTTTCCTCCTGTTGCAAACCAATTCCAGTTTTATCTAACATTCAGTGGGATGTTTATTGAAATCCAAACGGCAAACTCACCTTGTTTAACTTCAACAATATCCATGTGCTCCTTGTCAGAGCTGGACTGAAAAGAGAAATCGGCCCGGGATTTGACATAACTGGCCCAAAAGTTGTTGGGGGAGAGTGTTCGGCGGCGGCTCGTTTTAGATTATCGCGGCCGACACAGCGGCCCGCTCGGTTCTCCCGATGGCCAGTCCACCCTGATCGGCCCCAAAGTGCGTCGGTCCACCGGAAAAATGTCCGGTAGGCTAGATTACCAGTCCAGCCCTGCTCCGCGTCTATTCCAATTGATCACTTTATAAATGATGCCCGTGAGCTGGTCCGGTTTCAGGCGTGCACTGCAAAAACTACAAATCACACACAGAGAATTAATGCAAGCCCACATTATATTCATCATATGTAACCGGTGTTGATCTGCAATTAGATATTCAACTTGACCAAAAAAGCTAACTTGGTGAGTTATACTGTTATTCATTGTGGTTATTTTCCTAAGTTAACGTTAGCTGCACAGCTAATATTCATTTATCCTAAGAAAATAACCACAATGCACGTTCAACGTAAACAAAAGCTACAAAACATAAGTATGTATTCAAAATAAAAACTTTAAAGCCTGCAAAAAAAAGTCTATTGATATCTTACCTCAGTTTCTTAAACTTATTTCTATTGAGGTAACACGTGCGCCGCTGAACGTAATGCTGCTGCAATAAAGAGTAACATAACACGCTCACATTTAGAATAAGCAGGGGGAAAAAATGAAAGTCAAAATAAATAATGAATTACATATTTAGGAAGATTGCATTGTGATGCAGTGTATGCAGACGTAAAACATTGTTTTTAATGTGACTGGATAGGTAAAAATTACTCACCAAAACAGACGTTTTCTCATTGAGACCCATAGGAATACAGAACGTTAGGGAATACCAAGATGGCGGCGCAGTAGCTTCACTGTTGTGACGTCATGAGCTATCCAGTTATATATATAGATCAGTGGGTGCAACCAGAAAAATATAATTTAAAAAAAAAAATATTGTTTTAAAATAGTGAGAGAGAAAAACTAAAAGTGATATAAAGCATGTGATTGAGTGTGAAGTTTTAAAAAGTATCATATTTATATTACATTTTGAAATTTTTATGAAAAGGCACATTTTTATGAAAACAAGTCAAATTGAGATACACTAAGAAAACTTGATATTCGTGTTTGAAAACTTTTCTGAAATGTATGATTTAGGTTTGTATTCCAGGTTACATACCTTCACTTGACGATTACTCCAATTTGAATGTTTAAAGTTAAATATTAAATGTTTTTAAATTCTTCTGAAGTCATCATGGACAAACATAAGTCTACAGCTCCACGAATTTGACACGTGTTTTAAATAAGACATTTAAATGATTTCTTAATTTTATCTCCTTGGAAAAAAAATATTTTCCCTTATATTATAGGCTACACGTTGTGTGTCATATATTTAAATAATATTTGGATAACTAACAATGTAATTCTACACATTGTAGACGAAACATTTGTTTTAATCCAGAAATGTAAATGCATGATACCACAAGAGGGTGCTTTTCACCAAATTAAGCTAGAAAGAGCATCACAATTACTACTGAACAAAGCTTCAGATAATATAACTTGAGAATATGCATCTCTTTATGTATGAACCGAACACTCCACTCCTGTTAATGTTATAAAAGTTTATTATTGATTCAAGACAAATGAAGAGAATCTCTACATTGTTTTCACTCTCAATCAATGTGAGACGTGATCCTCAATTCAGGGTCCTATCCTGATCAAGTACATCCATCCATCAAACCATAAAATATTAAACAAATCTAAAAATATATATTTATTTTTCATGAGGCATTTATTCCTATGAACAGACTACTGAGAACCTGCTGAACTTGAAAAGGCAGATGGTAACCAAGTTGGTAACTTTTTGTTTGATAATCTGTAGTCCCAATGGAGATGATGACTGTGGGCTAAAGCCTTAAAAACAATCATATGTATAAGAACATTCACATTAATTACAGCCATTGCAACTCAGTTTAAAACTAGAGGGTGCTTCTTGACAAAGCATTTAGTTCAGTTATATTGTACTTCTACAGAAACAATATTTTTGAACTCATGCTTTAGCACCAACAGTATCTTTTCATCTAATCTTGGATCCAGAAACAAAGTTGCAACTAATGTACATCTTTAAAAAAGGGGGAAAGTGAGACAGTCTGCGAGAAACTCTGCTGCTTCTGGAGTCTTGCTATGCTTCAAGGGATTCTCATTCTTGTTTGCAATGAGTTGCATTTAACCATCCATCTCCTCTTGTGAGTTCTCAGTGACGTTGTCCTCCAGGACCTTAGATGGAGTTAGAGCTTCTAGTTGCAAGTCTGTGTTCACAGACTCTGTTCCATCAGTTGTACACAGAAAGTCAAAGGGTGTTACACCACCTCCATCTGAGAGGGAACAAAGTGGGCTGACAGAAGCCTCAGAGGGGGAGTGAGGGGGAAGGCTTTTAGGTGATTCCTCTTCTGGCACATCACTGGGCATGGTCTCATCTTTCCCCTTGGCTGGGTCACTTTGGTCAGTTTCTAGAACCTGTGACCCATCCTCTGTAGTGCTGTATTTGTTTGGTATAGGATTTATATCATTGATTTGAACGGGTTCCGTCTCATCACTAACCATGATTTCAGAATCGGTTTTAATAAAGAGAAGTTCAGAGTCATCTAGGGTCTCCATTGAGCTGAATTATGAGGTCAAACAAGGGAAAAGCAAAGGAAAATGAAATGTGAGAGTGAAACTAATTTCCTTTAAAATTTGTAAACTGTATGATCCCCTGACTGATACACAATTTAAAAAACTTAAGTTACAATAGTAATGTTAATTCCACAAATCATGTCCAGGTTACATTTCACACTGAAATCAAGTTAGTTTTATTTGTATAATGCTTTCACACATAGTTTCAAAGCAGCTTACAGAAAAATATGGTGTAATGTCTTTAAGTCCTCATTGAGCAGTTTAAATTAATACGTGATTAAAAATCATGCCTTTAGGCCCCCAGTGAACCCATAAGATGTTAGTTTATGGAGAAAAATAACCTTGGGAGAAACCAGGCTCAGCTGGGGGAGCCAGATTCCCTCTGGCAAAACAGCATGAATATAATGGTGCAAGTCTTGTTTTATGTGAGTCAGAGTAAATGTTGGTGGACAATGTTTAAAACCAAACGATATTGTGTGAACTGTAAGATTAATGATAGTGTCTTTGAAGAGTAAGAAAGAAAAATAATGCAAAAGAAAAATACATTATTGTGACGAGGAGTAGGGCGGGCCTACTTCCCCATCCTGATGTTTGATGTGAACATTAGGGTTCACGTGACCTGTATCTGCAAGATTTAATGCATTGCACTGCTGCAACATGATTCGCTGATTAGATAAATCACATGAATAAGTAGGATTACAGGTCTTCCTAATAAAGTGCTTGAGTGTTTGTCTCGCATGACTGTCTTGAAAAATAAATTTCACAATGCAAAATTGTTATTGGTCGAAAAATGGCTTTATTTTCTTTCAGCAAGATGGTATTTCTTTGTAACCTGGACATGATCTTGGCAGATTTCTTGAGATTCACTCAAGAGCCCTCAACTGAATGACATTACAAACCACAGCATAAATCCTATCAAACAATTGGGGGATACCTTTAGTAGAAAATTGTTTCTACTTTATTCTATTTCTATTCTGATTAGTTTTTCTTAAACAGTCAAGTATGAAGCAATTCATCTGTTTTCACTTTATGGTGAAATTCTAATTTGAACCAGGTAAGTATACAGCAATTCTTCCAATTCCCCCTCACAGCAACTCACAAGGACCACTCTCTGTGGTCTACATTAATATAGATGTTTTCCAGCCTTAATTAATGCCAAAACTCCCATTTTTAATTTAAGCGAGGTCTCCTGAATACCACATAATATGCATCACAATTACACTAATGAAAATATAGATAAATTGTTTTTACAATAAATGATTTTTGCAAACAATTCATAGGTCAGAGGGACTGTATTCACACCCCTGTTTCATCAGAAAAGGTAATTTGTCTCAATCAGGCAAGCTACACTTCCTAGTCTATTTTTATTCTCTTTTCACAGCCCTAACCTCTACATTTAAAAAAAAAAATACAAATAAGCATATGGTGTCATTGTACACCAATACATCATACAGCTAACAATGAGCCCAAATGAAAGGTATGCCAGAATATTTATAATAAAACCACCAACTTCTTAAAAAGGACACATCAAGCCGTAACAATAAGCAACAAACTTAAACCTTTTATTCAACCTAATTACAGTGTAAAACACTTAAATTACAGAATCATGAACAGCCAAATTAAGACCAAACAATGCCTACTGAAATCTCATGTGCCTATACTGGCTTATTTAAAATTTTACTGACATGTGTCCTCTCAAACAAATAGTATAACAGTCTGTACTAAATGATGCATGTGCAAACACAAGAAAATTATGTTCTTACCTGTTCATTTTTGATCCCCCATTTGCAACTTGAAAATGTAAAAACAGTATGTAAGACAATTTGACATTTGCCACAAAATAAATCTGAAATTTCTGCAGAGAGATCATGACTGAGTATGATACCTGGCTCCATGATGACCTGGCAGGTGTGGGTCGGCCTGCTGAGCAAATGTTCGGTCATCTGGTCAGAGCCAGAGGCATCTGCCAGAAAGTCACACTTGAGGCACACCAGTGTAAGACTCCTTGAAAAGAAAAAATATATTTCCGAAATGTATACATTAACCCTCCATCACTGCTAAAAAGTAAATGGTGACACAAAGCATCAAAACTTACCGCATACCACGTGGAGGCTTCCTCAATTTGCCAAGATGTTCTTTTTTAGAAGTGCCATGAAACCTGGAGATGAAACAACCATTGTCTAGAGATCTGATGACTTACATTTGAAACTGAAAATGTCTCTCTGCCTTCTCTTTACCTGACCATGTGCTGTCTGAATGCATTCTGGCAACTAGTTCTGAACTTGCATAAGCTGCACTTCAGTGACAAAGGGTAATGAGTGTAAGGGTCCACAACTTCGGTGAGACACTCGGCACACTTATGTCCTCCACTTGGAAGTCTGTGGAGAATAAAGTCTTGTCAATACAGTCTGAAGCATATAGGCTGTGACTCTCTAGTCTAACTTGTAATGCAACACATTAACTAGGTAAGTGCCATGACTACTAACAATACTCACATGCAATGTTTAAGCTCATTATTGTGGACAGTTCGAGTCAAGCTTGGCTGGTGTGTGGTTTTTGTTTTTGCCCAAATAATGCTGGGTCTAGTTGTGTGTGCTGGTGTTCTATTGGGTTGTTTGGTTGTTTCGGGACTTGTGGGAACAATGTAAGATTTGCTTGAAGTCTTTTGACATACTGGTGCACCAGAAAGTGAAGCCCGAATAGTCACCTGAGAAGATAAAATAAATGATAATGAACATTTGAATCCAATATTCCATGTTAAGTGGCATTTCATTTTAAAGGATGTCAGCTCCAGCAGACCTTGGTTCCTGGAGGCAATCCCTCAAGAATTTTTGGCTTCTTATATGTTCGGTGGAAGATTTTTTTGTGCTCCACCTTTTCCTTGTAGGTGAGAAAATTGAGTCTGCACTTTCCACATCTTTGAATTCCCTTTTTCTAGAAAATATAATCAGATGAACACAGTACATATAGTTAAGTGAGAAGTCATATTCAATTATTTCCCATTATAGTCCTGTTTTCTCATAAGACAAATAATGCAATTTTGTTAACCTCTTAACGACAGGTGGGTCAAAAACGAACCACTTGCGTATTTATTTACATTTAATTTATGTTTAATGCATGTTTAAACTGTGAAATTGTAAACTAATATTGACATCCAATATATCATTTGAAAGATCTTGGTCTCAAGATTTTAACAATCTTAACAATTTTAATGATCGCAAAGTTGCAACAATAATATTTTATTAAATGTGTCAAGAGTGAATATCAAAACACGGAAATTGAAACTGGAAGCTCTTACATTTATTGTCTTCCAGCCAAACACAGATGAAAACAATCCTCCAAACTTCAAGAGTCCAATAAATAAAATCTATTAGCGATTTTAGTCTAAACATTTACAAATATGAAGGAATATTGATCGATCCATCTTTGCTCAGGTTTTATATATTCAACACGTTATCATTCAAGTCCATTAACTTGCACTCGGTGTAGTGTTTCAGTAGCAAAACAACAAAGCATGATTTTTGGGAGGGTCTTATGAACAAAATGAGCCCTCCCTCAACATTTTCTGTACAGTTGTGATTGGGTAGTCACTCAGAATAGCCAAACAGGACAGTCGACAGGAGTGATGTAAAGATTTCCATCATCCATGTTTGTCTCTGGATAAAGCCGGCTAATGAGAAACTAGATCATTTTTGACTGATGGGTCGTGTAGCCAATGAAAAGATGAAAATGATATAAGAGTTGATTATATCCCTGATGCTGATTTGCGAAGGTTCGGATTGGAAAACCGCGGCCTGTGTTTGTGTGCATAAATATATATCGAATGCATTAGAATATATTCTCAAATAATAAAATGATGATATTGTATGTATATTTTGGTTTGTGTGGTATTTTTTTTTTTTACATTGAAATATAAACAAATTGTGTGTTTTGAACCAATGTCAACATTTGGCTTACGTTGTTACAACAAGTGGTCTATTGGTGCCTCCAAGTGACCTTATTTGGAAGTATACTTACATAAATAATTTTGAAACATACTGACTTCAAACTTTGTGCCAAACTTTCATCAGACATGTGGCTTTGTATCAGATGTGTTAGGGCACTGTACATAGTCTTGAATATTAAAAATAAAAAAAGTATTTTATAAATAATATTTGTGGTCACTCTTCAAAATATTTGAATAGCTCTAACTAATTTTATTATACTAAAATGATACATTTTTACTCTTTAATAACAAATGTCTGAGTGTCTACTTTCAAACAAGCCAAAGTTTGTGTTTGTAGACCAAATGGTTCAAGAACTGTAAGAGTTTTACTTTGGGTATGTCGCTTTCAATCTCATCCACAAAAAGAGGCTGGATGTTAAGGGGTTAAAGCTAAAGCGCTGAACTTATTTTATATTAAAATGCTTTCGGACTACTACAGATAAGCCATTCGTAGGTTGATTTTCTCAAACTGTAAAGTTTAAACACTTATTTCTCTGTGGTGCCATAAAAATGAGACACCTGACACAACCAACATTCAATGTTGACACAACCACAATCAATGCTGTGAGTTTGGGGCAGCACTATGTTTGTTCGATCTACATAAGATTGGGAGTATTCGTGGGAAATCTGTTTGAAAACAATGTTTATGTTTGCAATTCCGTTTTGTGCGCAAAAATTACACGCTTCAGCTTCAACTTAGCAGACATGTCCCCAATCCACATCACCCCCCCCACTTGTACTACTGTTATTTTTGTTACAAGCCAGATCTTAAAGTCTTTTCTCTTCCTCTTGACCAATTTGACTTGTGGTTGGTCTGGTATGCTGTTGCCAGGGAGAGACCCTTAAGGAATAACCAGGGAAGGTGAGGAGAGTAAGCCTCCACTGTCAGCCTGTTATATATTGCACCAAGGTGTTCAGCAGACAACCAAATCAATCCAACATTGGAGTGAGAGCCAATGGGGCAACTCACAAGTGAGTTGCACATTGTGCTGACTTCAGCTAAAGCACAAGCCCCAAATCCACAGACAGAAAGAAAGATGAAGCCCTATCTAAGAACACGTCAAAAGACTGGGTTTAAAGTAGTAAACAAGTAGGCAATAAATCCATTTTCAAATGCCTACTTTGTTCCCTAAAACTCAAATACATAAATATGAAGTGATACTCACTTGATGTCTCATGTAGTGTTGCATGTACATATGGCCACTGCGATGGACTTTCAGGCAGAAAGGACAAAGCAGGTCTTTACTGTTTTCATGAACTGTGCGGAAATGTGTATCCACATCAGAGAAGAAGGATGACCTGTAGTTGCAGACCTTCAAAATAGCAAAAACAAAGTGAGAATCAAGCATCTTGAAATAAAAATGACACAGAACAATGAATAAGCTTTACCTGACAGGAATAGGGCATCTCTCCAGGTTTATGATTATCCTTCATGTGTTCCAGAAGCACTTGCTCCGTCTCAAAGGCCAATTCGCATATTTTACAGTTAGCTTCGGAAAAACAAAGATACAATATGTTTTAAGGTGTTGTGATTTTTTTTTAATGGAATGGTAGGCAGAAAATGTTCCTACTCCCTGAAAGACATAACTGAAATAAGAGTCCAGCGAAATCACCGGTCTCTGCAACAGCTCTAGATTCAGTAAACAAAAATTTATTTTCTCATGGGAAGATGCAGTAATTCTGCTCTTCTGCTTGGTGCCAGTCTCAACAGTATCAGTGTATATAAGTCAGTGGCTCAGTATCACGTAAGTTAGAATGGCTAAAAACCCTTACAGCACCTTCAGCAACATCTATCATTAATTTCCCTTTGGCGAAGCATTAATAATTCCAATGATATCACCACTGGCAATTTTTTCCAACCAAATTAAGATGGTAATGTCAAACAGAATTTTATTGTTAAACTGTTCATTTAAAAAATTATTCTCCCACAAATCTAAATTGTCATTATTTACTTACACTTGTGTCTCCCAAATCCAAAATGAAATGAATGAAATAGTTTATAAATTAAGGCTGTCGATTTAACACTAATTCAGTGATTAATTTTTATAAAAAAATAACGCATAAAAAAAAAAAATATATTTAATCATGAGCCCAGACTGTAATAAGGAATATTCCTACCATCTGAGCAATTCAAGATATAAGTACCACCTTTTTTCTCCAGGGGGCAGTAAGTAAAACTCCAGCTGTGTAGCAACAAGCATCTTATACAGACCAAAAAAAAAAAAAAACACTTACCCACAGCAGACAGCGCAAGATGAGTCTTGTTCTTAAGTTCATACACATCTTAATGGAGCATAATCCAAATGCTGGGATCTCAAGACATTTTTATCGAAGTTTCAAACTATGTTAAACTTAAAATTTTATGTTAGAGATGTGACGCAACCAAAGTAAGACGCTCCAAAGCATCTGTCTGATGCTTGTGTTCATGTCCTTAGACAAACACTTATTATAAATCTCAGACAGATTCAATTGCTAAATGAATTGCTGTGGACTGTAGGCCAATGATTCGATTATGATAAATAATATGGGGATAAACAAACTGGATCCTAAAGCCAATTTTTGTATTGTCTAATCAACGCTTTACTCATCTGCCACAATAATGTAATGCCTTATAATTAGTTTAATTTTATATATATTTTATAAATATTTGTTTAATAATTATTTAAATCAATAATTTGAATGAAAGTTATTTGAGGGTCTTTCTCAGTAAATATTTATATCCATCCATCCATCGTCAACCGCTAAATATTTATATATACAATTTTAATCGATTGACAGCTCTATTAATGACAGAATTTAATGTTAAATTAGTCCACATGACTAGTGAGCTATATTCAAAGTCTTCTGAAGTCATAAAAGTTTTAGTGAACAAGGGAGCCAAATTTAAGTTATTATTCATTGATAAACTTTCCTTCTGCATAAGCTTTCAAATCTCATTCTCAATTCTGCATTTCCGAACTGATGTCACAAGCAGTCACTTGACATGCAAAAACCAACAGTATTTGGTGTCAATGATGTCAAATCTGATACATTGCATCTAAATGTGCCATATTTGTTTTTGAATATGAGCACGGCTGATTTTAGAGCTTCAACAGTTGTATTGTATGACAACTTGGAATATGGCCTACATTTACAATACTTTTATGGTGGTTTTTTGTACTATTTGGAGCTTGACACTCGTGGTAAATATGAACTGATCATAGAACAAGAACTACAAGAGCAGCATGAAGATTAATCTACATCTTAAAGATTTGTAATGACACATGTGTAAATAATGACACAATTTAATTATCAGAGTCATATCTTTAAAAGCCAGGGATATGGAGTGGGACTGGCAATCAAAAAAAGCTCAACTCAGTCCTGGAATTACTGGTAAATTAAATGTGGTGTAATGGTGGTTAAGGGTTGCTATAGAGGTTGTGACTTACTGGTGGACTCAAAGGGACAGTGTGCACTCTCTATGTGACACTGCAGTTGAAAGGGTGTCGAGTACTGCCGGTAACAATGTTGACATGTAGTGTGACTCTCCCAGCTCTCAGTGTTCTGCTTCTCCAACTCCAGGTGATGCTTCATGTGGTTCATGAACCTGAGAGGGAGGGAAATGACAACAGAGGGATGAGAAGGAAAAAGGATGGTGTTACAGAGAGAACGAGTGAAAATAAACCAAAGGAGTGCAGATGGAGACAGTAAGAGTGAGAAGCCATTCGTGACACCTGCAACCTGTGACATTAATGACACTCGATGAGTTAAATGCCCCAGCTGCAGTCTGGGGAGAACTCGCACTGACACAAGTGGGGCTGCCGTTGACAAATGTGTGATAACTAAACAGGAAAGCCTTTGAAGTGCGAGGAAGTGAATGTCAAACAGATGTAGAACATTCAAACAGGTAAACCACTACAAAGTGTCTACACTCTCAGTAGTGGAGTTTCTTTTTGCTGTTCAAAAGTTATCTAAAAATAGGCACATGCATCCTCAGAGAACTCTAAATGGCACAGTTCAGACATAGCCACTGATGTTCATGCTCTATTTTTTTTAAACAGGTTATTTTTCAGCTTTGTCTATAGATTATGCTGGAATGGGAAGATACAAATGAGCAGTGTCCTGAACTATCAACTCATCATAAACCCTAATTCATCAAATGTGTCCAAAAGAGACCAAAGTTAAAGTAGCTAATGTTCAATGTCGTTTGGGAAAGCAACATAATACACATGCACAATTTAACATAATTAGCCAAATTACAAACAACCACCATTAAAAATCACCTTTTAACAGTGCAAGGCCTGTGTTTGCGTGCACTCAAGAAGCATTGGAGCTCCCAGGGGTATTCAAGAGATAAATTAGCAAATATTCTACTTAAAGTTCACATTTAACTGTGCATAATAGTCATTTTAATACCGGCAATTACACACCGCTTCTTATTTTGTTTAATGATGTGATGCTCAGGCTGCCTCTAGCCTCTTTGCCATCAGCGCCCTGACGTGGAGCAGCCCATTTTTCAGTCAGCACGTTCTGCAACCTCAGCTCCCCTAATAGGGATTTTTATGCGGCTGAACTATGACCCCCGCTGCCAGAACTGGGGGTGCGCTGCAAACGCACCTCCCCATTAAAAGGAGCTTACAATGGCTTTTCACACGGCGTGGCTGAGTGAAGTTATTTAATCACAGGAATAGTTCTTATAGCAGCCAAACTATCCTCCATTATTCATCTGGGGCCCCAGGAGGGAGCGGGGGTCTGATAATGTCATCCATCTGAGAAGGGAATCCAGTGATGGGGTCTGTGAATGGCTGAATCCCCCCTCGTCTTCTCTATGTCTCTGGGCTCTTGTAGCTAATGGCTCTCATGAGCAGAGTGACTATCCGCATTACATTGAGCTCTAATACAGTTACTGTACTGCATGCTGTGACCTGCTTTACAGATATTTAAATACTTTGGATCTAGACTTTAGAGATTAAAGATGTTTCTTCAATAACCTAACCTGTTCCAGTGTGTTACGGTTTGTCATATTTAGCATGGCTCCTCCAATCAAACTTATACCTGATATTGTTCTTGAGCATTTTTAAACAACTGTTACACTTGAAGGTGGTGCTGGACTTGGCTTTCGGGATCAGAGATGGGTCTCCTTCACATTTGCCATAGTAGAAGTCTGAAACCAGCATGATGAGTTTCTCAGAGTCATAGACTTTTGCTGCGGTGGGTTGTTTGTCAGGTTTCGATGTTGAGGGGAACGCAGAATCCAACAAATGAGGGCAGCAGAACTGAAGAAGACAGAAAAGGGGAGGAGTGTCATACCATCTCAATACTATATTTTAATTCATGGATCACTCCAGTCTGTCGGTCTATATCACAATGCTCCAGAAGTCAGAAGAGTATATGTTAATATTTTCAATTTAAGTTTGCCCGACTGAGCAGCTCTATAATGTTAAGCTACTATTGGAAAAGACTGATTTACTATGAAAGATTGTAAAGCATACCAACCTTCATGTGATTTTTTAAAGGAGTAACTAGGAAGAACAAATTCTGACACTGGGGACATTTCTTTGTGAAGGGTGATTCGTTCTCTGCAGATGTCAAAGAAAGAAAGGCTGAAGACTTCAAGATGAACCGAGCTTGTTGCTTTTGGAAATCCTGTAGTACATTATGGACAAACACTTAGCCATATCAAGCTTACCTTTTTTGGACACACTGTTTTTTGTCTCGTTTACTGTTGTGCCATTATCTGTGGGACACAAAGCAAAATGATAAATATAGTATGTACACAGTGCATAGTATGCATACCTGAATAACCTACTGCAGTTGCAAAAAACCTGCAGTATATGGAGCACACTGTGCGAAATACTGGAAACCACAGTGTGATGTGCTCTACTTAACCTTCCTTTTTCATTTTAAAACCAAAACCAACCATAATTGTCACATCTTTTTTTTTTTTTTGGATTAGGCTGCCAAAAGTTAAAACTTTTTTTTAAAATGTAAAATAAACATGTATTTCCAAGATGATAACTGAACTACACTTGCTGAATTAAACATACATCGTGGTGAGGTCATGTGATGATAATGTTGTAGCATACAAGTATTTGAAGTGTTTATTGTTGTGTAAAGGGAGCCAGCTGGTACGTGATAGCTGTGCGGTATGTGTAAACTTCACTACCCTTTCCTCAAGAGGCACAGAGCCTTTAGCCTCCTCGATAGCACGCCTGCCTCCCATGCCGACTGACGCCGGTTCGAATCCCGCTAGAAGCGGATCGAGTAGCACTGTTACAGTGGTGCTGTGACCCGGATTGAAGTGAGGTTTAGATGGGGAGTATAACGAGAGCCTGCCCCAATACGTGATAGCTGTGCAGTGTGTGTAAACCTCACTCCCCTGGCCTCAAGAGGCGCACTAGCGACTGACACCTTTGATGCCTTTAGCCTTTGTTTATTTAAAACAAACTTTGATGCCTTTAGCCTTTTAAATTTGTTTATATGGATGTCAATAAATTAGTAAAATATAAACAGATGACTCAAGAGCAGGAAAAGTTGGTAAAATGACTCTAAAAATACAATATCAATAATATATTCCATTACAAAGTGCGCTAGAGCTCAAAAAACAAAATTTTACAGATTTAGCACACACACACACACACACACAAAGATTTACCTCTGTTGTTCATAGTTTGTGGGGTTGAGGATTTCTGCTTGGCTGGATTTACTGGAATGATACCCAGATTGTTTTGTGAGACTGTTTGGGACTGAGGAGAGATGTTAGCAGGAGCCTGTACATTGGTCAAGGTCACCACATTGTTCTGGATGAGCTGCACTTGAGGCCTGTGAATGACCCCAGGCTGTGGTGCTGCACTGACCTGCGGCACCATCTGCTGACCTGCTGCTTAGGAAACAAACAAGCAAAGTGAAGAATGATTCACATAATAACTCACCTCAGATGGAGAGAAACCAAACAAAAAGTTTCAGGATTTAAAACTGGCATACATCCAAAAACAAAGCAACAATGGAGACGCAACACACCTGGCACAACAGTGAAAGTCGTTCCTGGTAGATACTGTGTCCCCAAAGAGCTGATGAATGAGGTGTTGCTGTTGAGATTCTGTGGTGATGCCACAATGTAACCCTGGTAAAGACAAATATTCACAGATATTCAGTAACCAGGCCAAAAAGCCCAGCCTACCAGAATCTGCATCACTAAATCCACCTCATAGCATATTCTTTACTAATATAATGTTAAACTGTAATGGGCAGACATTTTTAGCCACATTTCATTGTGCATAGCATATAATTAGCACAAAAATGGCAAAGTGGAAAAAATAGTGGTAGTAAAAAAAACAAGACTTGCATATGAAAGTTACCTGATTGTTAATGATGATAGGCTGAGGGGCTGTGCCTCTAACCATTATTGTAGGACCTGTATCCACCCTGGTGGAGTTCGTCTGGGATGTCTTTTGTGATGATGCCACCGTATGAGTTCTTGAAATGGAGACATTCCGTTGGTTGCCAACACCTGAATATCACAAGAAAAACATTTATCAGAATCAATGATCTGAAGAATAAAAAAAACTAAGTGTCCGAAAAAAACTAAAAACAAAACAGAAGCAGCAGTGTGCAAGTAAAATATGAGCTGTACCTGGTCTTTTTTTGGCTCTAGGCTTGGAACTACAGATTTCACCAACAAATATTGGTTCATCATCATCATCATCGTCATCATCAATCAGATCTATTAGATTTGTTTCTGGTTTTGCTTTCTGCCATGGCTCCAACTCCTCCTCTTCACACTCCATAAACAACTCAGACATCTGAAGGGAAAAAGAGGATGTTGGCACAATGTTAAATTGCTGATCAAACCATGTCAGCTTCTTACAAATTACATTATGACAGCAAAAATGTCTGACTGAGCATAAATATACCAACACTATTAAAGGAATAGATTACCCAAAAATGAAAATGTATTTTACTTACCCTCATGCCATCTGAGATTTGCATGACTTTTTTGTTCTGCTGAACACAAAGATTTTTAGAAAAATGTCTCGGCTCTGTTGGTCCTCACAATGCAAGTGAATGGTGAATTTTAAAGCACATTAAGGCAGCATAAAAGTAGGACTAATCAATACTAGGGATGGGCATTTTGGCTACTCTGACTAATTAATTGCGTACTCAAGGGGCAATTACATGTTCATAACTGTATATATAATAACATGTCTAATGCATTGCGACTTCTTCCAGTGTATCATCTATTCATTATTATAGGCTGTTATAAAATAGTATGTTACAAAATGTACAAAAGATTGCATAGTCAAAACATAAAGAATCATATTTTTACAGAGACAGGTTTTCAAAACACAGTAAATCTTTGTTTAGATTATTGTAATGATAGCATTGCAGCGATGTATCAGTTTGTTTGCCTTGAGAAGACTCTGATAATCAATGTACCCCTCAAAGTTTCAACATAATAAATCTCAAAATTAAAAATAAGCTCCCTCATTGACACGTTTGTGTTTAGTTGTCAAGTAATTCTCACTGGATTTCAAATTAAGTGAAAAGTCACATCATGCGTGATCACTATTCGTTTTCATGATCGATCATTGCTGCCACGTCTGAGTGCCCGAGTCCTCGTGCCATCCCTAATCAATACAACTCCAGTGGATAGATCTCTATCTTCAGAAACAATATGATAGGTGTGGGTGAGAAACGGATCAATATTTAAGTCCTTTTTACCATAAATGTCCACTTTTACTTCCACATCCTTTTGTTTTTGGTGATTCCAATTCCTCATGCATATCACCACCTAGCCTACTGGGCAGGGAGGAGAATTTGTAGTTAAAAAGGACTTAAATATTGATCTGTTTCTCTCTCACACCTACAGCTTTTGATGATATAGGCTTAACCCCTGGACTCTCATAGATTACTTTTATGATGCCTTTGTGCTTTTTTTTGAGATTCTAATAGATATTCTTCTAAAAATGTTTGTTTGCGTTCAGCAGAAGAAAGTCAGTCATACACATCTGAGATGGCATGAGGGCGAGTAAATGATGAGAGAATTTTCATTTTTGGGAGAACTATTCCAATAAGTGAATGCTAGCTAATGCTTGAAGCTCAAGCAAAACAAAGGTGCACAATGCCACAAAATCAGTTATGTATAGAGTCAAAATAATATTCACTACACAAAGGAGAGGATTTACAGCTCTGCAAATATTTAAGAGACCACTGCAAAATTATCAGTTTCTCTGAATTTACTATTTATAGGTATGTGTTTGAGTCAAATTAACATTTTTGTTTTATTCTATCAAGTACTGACAACATTTCTCCATTCAACCCCAGACCATCACTGATCCTCTACCTAGTCGTCTAATGGTTAGATGGCAACCTGGAGAGGCCTTGAAGCCACAGTGTTATTTGGTGGAGGATCTGTGATGATCTGGGGTGCTTCAGCAAGGCTGGAATCGGGCAGATTCCTCTTTGAGAAGGACGCATGAATCAAGTACAAGGTTATCCTGGAAGAAAACTTGCTTCTTTCTGCTCTGACAATATTCCCCAACTCTGAGGATTGTTTTTTTCAGCAGGACAATGCTCCATGCCACACAGCCAGGTCAATCAAGGTGTGGATGGAGTAGCATCAGATCAAGACCCTGTCATGGCCAGCCCAATCTCCAGACCTGCATTGAAAACCTCTGGAATGTGTTCAAGAGGAAGATGGATGGTTACAAGCCATCAAACAAAGCAGAGCTGCTTGAATTTTTGCACCAGGAGTGGGATAAAGTCCCCCAAAAGCAAAGTGAAAGACTGGTAGAGAGCATGCCAAGATGCGTGAAAGCTGTGATTGAAAATCAGGGTTATTCTACCAATTACTTATTTCTGAACTCTTCCCAAGATCAAACATTGTACTGTGTAGTTTAAAAATGTATATTAACTTCTGGAAACAAGGCAGTTTTTTTGTTATTTTGACATGTTGTCATTTTCTGCAAAAAAAAAAAAAAAAAAAATGCTTTAAAAAAACAATATTTTTATTTGGGAGAAATTGTCAGTAGTTTAAAGAATAAAACAAAAACGTTCATTTTACTCACACACATACCTACAGTTGAAGTCAGAAGTTTACATACACCTTAGACAAATACATTTAAACTCAGTTTAATGACATTTAATCACAGAAAACATTCCCTGTCTTAGGTCAGTTAGGACCAAAATATTTTAAGACTGTGAAATATCAGAATAATAGCACAGATAATTATTTATTTTATATATTTATTTGAGCAGTGGCTTCTTCCTTGCCGAGCAGCCTTTCAGGTTATATCGATATAGATATTGTCTACCCGTTTCCTCCAGCATCTTCACAAGGTCTTTTGCTGTTGTTCTGGGATTGATTTGCACTTTTCGCTCCAAATTACATTCATCTCTAGGAGACAGGATGTGTCTCCTTCTTGACACATCTGGTATGATGGTCCCATGTCAGAAGCTAATTGACTAATTGTTTAAAGGCTTGACATCATTTTCTAACATTTTCCAAGCTACTAAAAGGCACAGTTAACAGTTAAAAAGAAGTGTATGTAAACTATTGTTGGAAATATTACTCGTGGCATGCACCAAGTAGATGTCCTTAAAAACTTGCCAAAACTACAGTTTGCTAATATTAAATCTGCGAATTGTTTAAGTAATTAGTTTTAATGACTTCAACTAAAGTGTATGTAAAATTCTGACTTCAACTGCACAAATAATAATACATCCAAAGAAACTGCTAGTTTTGAGCTGTATATCTACGTGTATCAATGAGAATTTAATAAGCACCTATATTGTGGAGATTAAACACCTTTAACATGCACATGAGACTCTATGAACGGAGACAAACCGGCTAACAAGCTAATTCAGATTCCCACACGAGTATCGCTAAACTCTGGCTACTATTAGTATGAATCAAAAGACAGTCAGGAGAAAAGCACTTCAATATTAAGGCATCCGAGACATTCACGTTTGAGTCATTGATCTAGTATAATAAGGAAAAACCATTAACATGTCTGCTCTTCTGTCTAGATGCTAACAGGCTAAAAAGCCAGAAAAATAGCAGGCGGTTACGAAGAAAAACGGTTCAACCACGCTGAGAATGTTCATTTGGTTGTAACATAATACAAATCCAACACATTATTCGGATTAAAAACTGAACCTCGACCATACCTTTTACAATTTTGGAGTATTTACAAACAACACGAGTGTTGATTCAGAGTCAGACAGAACAACAGCAGCATGCAGAGCAGAGGCTCATGGGAAATCATCCCAGAGATGCTACTGTTGAAATCTTGAAACTTCAATCGCCCAAATAAGACTTGCACTCTCAGACTTGCACGCTCAGACTTGCACGCTCAGACACAAGCGCTTCCGCTAATGTAATGAGCTGTGCTGAACTGAACTGAGATGCAAGGTCGAATGACCGAATATTGCATGTATTTGACAGTACGTATTTTACAAAAAATGTAGACATTAAAACAGGACGGGACGGTCCAAACGCTATTGAACTACACTGGGTTCAACGTGCAAACCATGTAATAGCACTCTATTAAATAGTTTCCTTTATGTATTTAATACCGTGAGTGGTTGTTAGGCATAACATTAATTTATTTTTATTTGTATCAGAGATAAAAAATAGCGTGTATTAAGGTGAAATGTAAAAATGTTATCATGTAACGAAAAAGCATATATATATATATATATATATATATATATATATATATATATATATATATATATATATATATATATAATGTTTACGAAACGACTTTTGAATGATCTGTTCTCAATCCGACACAGCCAGTCTTTGTTTAAAGTAAACAGAGTTAGACTGACAGGCATTAGCTCGTTTTGTTCAGTAATAATAATAATAATATAATTGTCATTTTGCAGCCAATTCAGAAAATTGTACCAGCGATTTACATTATTTAAACTTTTAACAAGTCAATAGTTTACGCTGAAGCGGAAGCGCTAGTGTCTGAGCGTGCAAGTGACGTCACTTGCAGCGGAAGCGCTCGTGTCTGAGCGTGCAAGTCTGAGAGTGCAAGTCTGCAGCCAGACGCTATTGAATAATCGAGACTCTTTTCACTTATTTAACATAATTTCAGTTTATCACAACATTGACAATGTAGAACATAAAGGAATTGTGTGCAGTGAAGGAAAGTTACTTAATATGGGTTAATAAATGTATCAAATCTAAGACAAACATCATTCTTGTCTAGTTAGAAAGTTTGCAAAGCATGCAGTTAAGTTTTTGGGTTTTAGACTTAGGGGGGGTTAATGAATTTAAAAAATCTGGGCAAAATTATTTATTGAGGAATTCTGAATGAAATGACTGTCTGTCATGTAAACACGGAAATACAAATAAAAAAAACCATTGAACTCAAGTGTCATCATGAAACAAATAAAACAAACACTGCGCTTTAACATCAGCAACATCCAATCAAATCACTCCTTGTGACTTTTTTGAGCATGAAATTCGCGCCTTGCCGCCTACGTAGTCTACGTAGCCTACTGCAGCTCTCTACGTTCTTTTACTGTCTATGGTTGCAATGAGCAGCCGACAGCAGCTGGCTGCAGGACGGCAATGAGCAATTTTTAATATTCTATCACACTATAACTACTCGAGAGTCTGCTCTTGAGACTTTGTTCTAATTTTCGGGACAATTAGGGCAGGATTCGGGATTCGGGACAACTGCTTGGATTTCGGAACTGTCCCGAATTTTTCGGGACGTCTGGTCACCCTACAAACCCAACTGACTAGAGATAGCCCAGGCATTTTGTTTTCCTAAATTTCTAAACAGTACAAGAAAATTAATAGATGCTATCTTAAAATAAATAATAATTTTAGAACAGCGTTAAAAAGTGCTGAATATAAGTAATGTTATTCGGTAATTAAACTGAATGTATGGTAGCTAAGTAATTCAAATGATTAATGAATGAACCCAGATTTAATTATTTTGGAAATAATGATAATATTGATTCCTTTATTTACATAGTGCCTTTCAAGGTCCCATGGATGCTTCACAAAGCATAGGAGGAAAAAGTAAATTCAAACGTGAGCAAACATGCATGATCAAAACAAACACACACACACACACACACACACACACACACACACACACGAGATAGAGAGAGAGAGAGAGCACAACGTTGCAGGTATCAATCAGTTGCAAAAACAGTGTAAATAAACAAGTTTTCATTGAAAACTTCATCTGAAAGCCAAAAGTAGACAGTCTAAACTTCGGTCTAAAC